>NW_021836628.1:0-22962 GCF_006345805.1 Octopus sinensis | reverse complement strand
TAAAATGGTAAAGCTTCTTCGGTAGAGTTTGTGTTCTTTATTTTTGGTTTAACCAGAAAATAAAATCTTTTAATGTTTAATGCAAGTCAGAAACTTTGGTGAAGTTTCTCTGCTGCCATGGGGGCAGATTGGACTCTTGACATTTCGGGACTGTCTCTTCACCTGAAAATGAGGAAGGAATTCTTTTCCCTTTTTTTTTTTTTTTAATAACTGAAAAAAAAAAAAAGAATTAAAGCATAATAAATGTACAGATGTGATTGTGTGGTCAGAAGCTTGCTTTCCAACCACATGCTTCTGGGTTCAATCCCACTGCATGTCACCTTGGCAAAGTATCTTCTACTCTAGACTCAGGTCAACCAAACTCTCGTGAGTAGATTTGGTAGACGGAACCTGAAAGAAGCCCATCATGTGTGTGTGTGAGAGAGAGTGATTGTATGTGTGTTTGTATGAGTGTGAGAATGTATATGTGTGTGTATGAGATTGTGTGCATGTGTGAGTATGTATATGTCAGTTGGGCAGTCAGTTGGGCAGTTCTTTTTCCGAATGTGATCAAGGATCATTGTGCTGCAGCACTAGTCTCACATGTGGGCTGAACAAAGCTTATATGTATTCCATGTGGTAGAGTTGACAGTCCATTTGTGTCAGGTGAGCAGTGATCTGTAGGATTTTGGAGTTCAGTGATGTCAGTTAGTGACATTCCAGTGGTGAGGAAACTGATTTGGTGATGTCAGGTTACATATCTACTTGCATGTCAAACATGGTTAAATGATGTAATTTTGACCAGGGGATTTTGGGCCATGGTGATAATATGCAGAAAGAAAATAATCTTACTATGGTCAGACGGATTGTATATCCTGCCACTGTGCACGGGCTGGCTAGATTTAGAGTGGTCTTTCTGAGTTATCAGTAAGTGTGGGCCAACTAAGGTTAGGGTAGGCTTTCTGGGTTATCAATGTCCAATACCTTGAAGTTTGTTGACTGAAAACATCTTTTGATCAGTTTCCTGTTGATGGATACTAAAGTGAGTTGCCATATATAGAGTTTCTTGCAGAGGCATGGTTTGCAGTGATGTGCCCCACATGAGTAAAGAAGAGCCCTGGCGAGCATGCTCCATGTGATGCTGGGGTATTTGTTTCCTTGGCCTCAGAGTGTCTTCAGATGAAGCAGTACCCCTCCCCATGGAAACAGTTACCAACACCCTACCCCTACTGAATGACACCTTTTTTTTCTTTTTTATTCAATACAAATTCATATGTATTTCTGGGTTACACTCTCTGACAGTTTGGTCGGGGTTGGAATGGTGCTGCACAACAACAATGGTCACTATGCCATCCGCTATTTTATCATTCATGACAACAACAAATTTACTAAGATGTGACTAATCGCAATTACTACTGCTACTACTACTACTACTACTACAACCACCCTAACCATTCATTCATGTCTCTCATTCTCTTTTTCACACACACACCCACACCACACACACACACACACCACACACAACCACACAAACCACACACACACACACACACACACACGCAATCAGAAAAATGTATATGTATGTATGGATGTATGTAGTCGTATGTACACAAATATGTATCTATGTTGTAGTATGTGTATATATATGTATTGTATGTATGTATGTATGTATGTGTATATATAGTATGTATGTATGTGTATATATATATATGTATGTATGTATGTATGTAGTATGTGTATATATATATGTATGTATGTATATACGTATCTTGCCTACATGGTGTGGCTGACTGTCTGTTTGTCTACCAATCTATTCAACAGTTACAGATATTAAGTCCTTTTATGTCTTCATTCTTTTTTAATGTCCCCCCTCCTCCCCCCTCTACTCTCCCTCTTTGTCATTTGATCTCATTCCCACTCTTTCTATCTCTACGTCCTTCTATATCACTCTTTCTCTCCATTTTTTTGTTTTTTGTTCTTTCCTCTCTCTTTCTCTCTTCCTTCGTCTCTCATCTTGGTCTTTCTCTCTCTCCCTTTCCCTTTCTCTCTCTCTCTCCCTTTCTCTCTCTCGCTCCCTCTCTCCTCCTCCTCCACCTCCTCCTCTTGGACAGTGTCATTCACCGTTTTGTTACTTTTTTTTTCTCATATTGTTGTGAAGAGAAAGTGGAATGGATGGAGTCAGAAGATAAGAAAGAGAGAGAGAGAGTAGAAACATCATAGATGGATGACAGAGAGAGAGAGAAAGAGAGAGAGTAGAAACATTATAGATGGATGACAGAGAGAGAGAGAAAGAGGGAGGGAGAGTAGAAACATCATAGATGGATGACAGAGAGAGAGAGAAAGAGAGAGAGAGTAGAAACATCATAGATGGATGACAGAGAGAGAGAGAGAGAGAGAGAGATGTTGCGATGAAGCTATAGCAATGTACCATAGAAGTAGGCACACATTAAAGAGACCGACTGACAGACTCCTATGAGCAAACTCCATGGATGGCAACAACGAATAAAGTTCGTTAAAAGCAAATTAAGAAAAAAATACACAGAATTAAACATACTGGGATTTTTCAGAGCGAAACAGCATCAACAAGAACAACAACAACAGAAGGATTTCACAATTTCTCCATCACCATGTTTCAAAAACGGAAAAAGGACAGGTAGGATAGTTCTGATAGTTTTGGCTTCTAGTTTCCATCAGGGTTCCTTCCAGCGAAAAAAAGGGTCCAGCCCTTTATTTCGTGAGAGGTTGACATGCATCTCGAGTTGCCGGGTTTCCAGCTTGTTAGCAACGAGTGTGGTCGTATTAGTGATGCTGTTGCCTGGCTTTCCTTAACGCTGCACGCTTCAACATATTGACGCTTCTCGTGTGATGACTGTCTCTGATTTTTGCTTGTTTTTTTTATATATATTTGTCTATCTAGCTGTGTGTGTGTGGTGTGTGTGTGTGTGTGTGTGTGTTTGTGTGTGTGTGTCTGCAATTTGAAGCTTTGGATGTGAGTCTCAAACACATCATCTGTTTCTACATCAGTTATGCATCACAGAATATAGTGTCGATTAAATTATTTTCATTACACACACAGACACACACCATATATACATAAGGCGCAGGAGTGGCTGTGTAGTAAGAAGCTTGCTTCCCAACCTCCTGATTCCAGGTTCAGTCCCACTCCGTGGCACCTTAGGCAACTGTCTTCAACTATAGCCTCGGGCCAACCAAAGTCTTGTGAGGGGATTTGGTAGACAGAAACTGAAAGGAGATTGTCCTCTGTGTGTGTCTGTGTGTCCTGCCATTGCTTGACAACTGATGTTGGTTTGTTTACGACTGGCAAAAGCGACCGATAGAATAAGTACTAGGCTTACAAAGAATAAGTCCTGGGGTAGATTTGTTCAACTAAAGGTGGTGCTCCAGCATGGCTGCAGTCGAATGACTGAAACAAGTAAAAGAATAACAGTTTGATGAAGACAGTTATGGCCGGTTCATGGGGTTACCCAGGGTTTCAGGTGCATAATGCACTTGGCTTTACATACATCGCGTCAGACCCTAAAGGCCAGTGGCCTATAACCTCTCTTCTTTGTGTGTCCAAAAACTAGCCATGAGGCCTTTTCTCCTGCCACTTCGAAGAGAGGTTATAAGCTACTGGCCTTTAAGCTCTGCCAAGCGCTTTATGGATGCAAAAGCCTGGGGTGACCCTATGAACCGGCCTTACCTACCTTTCTCTAAATGCTCCACTGCTCTGTAACTTGGAGGATTTATGATTTACTGACGATATATGCGTGTGCGTGTGTGTGTGTGTGCGTGCACGCGAATGTGTGTGTGTTTATATCATTATTATAGAGACTCACACACACATTTGTGTATCTTTTAACTTTTACTTGTTTCAGTCATTAGACTGTGGCCATACTGGGGCACCAGTTTAAAGAATTGGCCCCAGTATTTAGTCTTTTTTTATAAGCCAGGTTCTTAATCTATCAGTCTGTTTTGCTGAACAACTAAGTTATGGGGGTGTAAACATACCAACACTGGTTGTCAAGCAGTGATGAGAGGTAAATGTAATCAAACACACACACACACGCACACACAACACACAACACACACACACACACACACATACATACAATAGGCTTCTTTCAGTTTCTGTCTACCAAATCTACTTGCCAGAATTTGGTGTGTGCCACACAGTGAGACTGAACCCAGAACCATGTGGTTGGGAAGCAAGCTTTTTATCACACACCCGTGCCTGCACATGTGCATATTCTATGCATCTGGCACCTGTGCGGGTGGCACGTAAAAAGCACCCACTACACTCACGGAGTGGTTGGCGTTAGGAAGGGCATCCAGCCGTAGAAACACTGCCAGATTTGACTGGGCCTGATGAAGCCTTCTGGCTTCACAGACCCCAGTAGAACCGTCGAACCCATGCTAGCATGGAAAACGGACGCTAAACGACGATGATGATGATGATGAGATCCTATCATAGGTACACACAATCACTAGCGTAGCTAGGGTGTGTGCCGCCCAAGACCATCATTGCTTGACAACTAATGTTGGTGTGTTTATGTCCCCCATAACTTAGCAGTTCGTCAAAAGAGACTGATAGAATAAGTACTGGGCTTACAAAGAATAATTCCTGTGGCTGATTTCTTTGACTAAAAGGCGGTGCTCCAGCATGGCTGCAGTCAAATGACTGAAACAAATAAAAGAATAAAAGAATATATGTATGTTAGATAAAATATGATAGTAAACGGCTAATTAATGATTCTGGTAACGAAGATTTTCTTGTTTGATTAACCAAAGTAGCTGTTTGTTAAATGAATGTGTACGTGGCTGAGTATACCGTCATTTGTGGGGAGACTGAAATTAAGTTCTACAAAAGAAGAGAAAATTTATTTTCATTCATAAAATATTCGAAATTACTGGTGATTAATTAACTGGTGAGTTAATGAAGGAACATTTACTTGGTTGTTTGACCAGCTGAAAGTAGCAGCCAGATTTTCTTTAAATCATTCCCTTATTGCCTTGGATGATGCATTGAGGAGTCCCTGGCTGTCTAACACACACACACACACACACACACACACACACACACACACACACACACACACACACACACACACTCTCTCACACACACACACACTCACGCCCTCTCCTTCTCTTACACTCTCTTTTTTCATACACACACTCTCTCTCTCACATACACACACTCTTTCTCTGTCACACACACACACTCACGCCCTCTCCTTCTCTTACACTCTCTTTTTTCATACACACACTCTCTCTCTCACATACACACACTCTTTCTCTGTCACACACACACACTTTCTCACACAGTCTCCTCACACACTCTTTTTCTCATACACACACACACACACACTCTCTCTCTCTCTCTCCCTCACATGCACACACACTCTTTCTGAGTCATACACACATTCTCTCATACACATACACACATCCTCTCTCATACACATACACACACTCTCCTCTTACACACTCTCTTTCTCATACACACACACACAATCCCTCTCTCTCATACACATTCACACACATACACATACATGCATACTCACACACACTCTCTGTCATACATATACAAACAGTCTCACACACATACTTACATACACATACGTACATACTTGAAAACCTGAATGGTCACTGCTAGATTGTCTTTGATAATAGATTTACTCCTTCAAAGATGACTTGGTGCCAAACAACAACAACAGCAACAACATTGGTTTATGTTTGATTCTGTTTTAAATGAAGAAGTTTTGATAAAATGTCTTTGAAAGAGAAATGGTTTTATGTTGGGACCAAGGAACCTCTTCCATTAGATTACCATTGTTCTAGCTTAGAGTCTCGGAGGGAAGAAAATCAATGGTAACAAGTCAAATGCTAACTAAGTTAATCCAATTCTTTGTTTTCTAAGTAAAGTAGGGTTCAGAGAAATGTCGGCATTGGAAACGGTTTCTCGGAATAAACTATTTTGCCATTAGGAAGAATAGAAGCCTAATGTCTTTAACATAGCCATTCTCTGTAGAACCTGTTGTTACCCTTTTTATCAATGCAGACCTTCAATAGTTTTGTTCTTCAGAGTAGCTTTTACCTTTGGTGAATTCATTAGACATCCTGGTTTCCATGGAAACTGGTAACACGCAGATCATATAAGATAAAAAATGTTTGTGTTGTATTAATTTGGCTCAAATATGAACGAAATATTGTTTCTGATTGGAAAATAGTTTTTGCAGTTCATTTTTGATTTTGTATTTACTTGATATTTTGGGGGTTTTTTTTTTCTTTTACCAAATGGTTTTTCATCTTTTCAGGATTAATAAAAAAAGTACCAGCTGATCACTGGGATCGATGTAATTGACTTGTCCCCTTTCTTGAACTTTCTGGCTTTGTGCCAAAATATTTAACCATTTTTACTGCTCCATAAGATAGCAAACTGGTGGAATCATTACTGCACCAGGCAAAATGCTTTGTGGTATTTTGTCCATTTTTATGTCTTGAGTTCAAATTCTGCCAAGATTGACCAAATGGTTAGGTACATATTTTGGAAGGGACACTGCATTTAATTTTCGCAAAGGTTTATAAGTCAGTGCTAACTCAAAAAGGTATCTACCTTTTTGAGTTAGCAGTGCAATACAATTACTTTTAAGTTATCTCTACAGATATTCTATAGAATTCAGGGTCAGCTCTGAAATTAGGACATTTTTGTGAATATTTTAATGTAGACAATGCGATCAAGGATAGAAATATAGCTAATGGGTGTCTATGCATATTTCAAGTTTAATATGTAAATTAGTCTGTCCAGTAGTGTTACACTGTTAAACTTTGTGGCTATTTAAGCAATGTGTTCGTATATGGGTAATGGGTTGGATGTGGCACTGATGAAGGAGCAATAACTCCTGAAATGTGCAAATACACGCATTACTTACTTTTCTATCTTCGATTGCATTATTTACATTGGTGTATTCGTATACAAAATCTCATAACTTTCAGTGCTGGCTCTGACACAAGATCAACTCTTCCAATGCCCCTCCTCTCTCAAAAGAGATTTTTTTTTGTCCTGCAAGGTACTTGGTGACCCTGTCAGTGCAGGTGCCACTTAAAAAGCATCCAGTCCATACTGTAAAGTGTTTAGCATTTGGAAGGGCATTCAGCTGTAAAAACCTGCTAGCTTTACAAAAAGGAACTCATTGGCTAAAATAGTCCTACATACACTCTGTATAAACACGACGCACCCCATCCCATGGTGTGGTCATAATTGGAATGCCTTTGATCGTAAGTCAGCACTAGGATGGACCTTGAATAGCAGGTGCCACTTAAAAATCATCCAGTCCACACTGTAAAGTGTTTGGCATTTGGAAGGGCATTCAGCTGTAAAAACCTTGCCAAAATTGACCTCATCTGTGCTTGTACCATGTAAAATGCACTAAGTCCACTTTGCTGAGTGGTTGATGTTAGGAAGGACATCCAGCTGTAAAAATCCTGCCTAAACAGTCGCAGAATAAACACGTATCTAACAATTTGGTAACAAACATAAAAAGGCTAAGTCAACCTTGGCAAGATTTGAACTCAGGACATAAAGACGGATGAAATGCCGCCAAGCATTTTGCCTGGTGCAGTAAAATTGGTTTAATATTTTGGCACAAAGCCAGAAAATTCAGGAGAGGGGAGAGAGAGTCAATTACATCAACCCCAGCGATCAACTGGTACTTATTTTATTGACCCCAAAAGCAATGCAGAATCAACCTCAGGAATTTGAGCTCAGAATGTAAAGATGGGTGAAATGCTGCTAAGCATTTTTCCCAGTGTCCTAATGCTTCTGCCTGCTGCTCACCACCTAACCATGGAATGGTAATAATGAAAATCTGATAAAATAACATAGAATAATGTTTTTTGAAAATGCTTTCTCTCCATTGCTCTCCGTAATAACAGGATTGTAATCTTTGTGAGTGGCTCAGCTAGAATGGTTTTTGTGTGTTTCTTTTTCAAGTGATCTAATCCTGTTGATTTGGCCGTCATATATAACCAACATTTTATTCAAGTGACAGAAAAGTTGTCCTGATAATCAATCATTACGGTTTCCAGCAAAGACAGAGCAAAATAAATACTAAATAAATAAAAATCCATTCTTGGACAGGCTTTGGAATAAAACTGAATAATCTATTTTCTTGTGGCGGTATAGATTAGACGGCTTTGTATATATTGATCTTGTTTAATGTGAGGGCTGTTCGTAAAAGCTGAGTAAGACTGGGGAAGGGGTGGAGGCAGAAATGTAGTTGAGAGAAGTCATGTATGACACAGCAAACAAGAGAGTGGTGTGTGCGTGAGTGGAGGGTGCTTTCCAATATGGGCATATTTCGAGTGTAAATCATCTCTAAAACATACAAAGGATGGATGTGTTGATGGTGACATCATTTGTTGCTGTTGTTGTTATTGTCCATTAAATCGATTCTGAATTTTGATTGAATAGAGATCTATGATCAAACGAATTCCATCCATGACCATCCTGTCTGTCCTTTTTTTGTTTTTTTTTTCTTTTATTCAGGTAATGTATCTAAAACAGCTTTTATCAATGTGTCCTATTTTTTCTTTTTGCTTTTGTTTTGTTCTGACAACATTAGAGTGTGATTTGAGGGGAATTTGGTTGCTATTTCTAGCAAGTAGAACGTCTGTGTGGAGGCTGCTGTGTTTTCTGGATCAGGTGATGTGGGATAGAGTGATGGTGGGGAATGATAGACTGGGTAGAAGGACAGGGTAGGGTGGAGACATGTTGGCAGGGTGGGTGTCGGGTGGAGAGATATATCTGCATTTTATGGAGACATTTGATATCCAGTTAGAGCTATTCAAGGTCCATCCTAGTGCTGACTTACGATCAAAGGCATTCCAATTATGACCACACCATGGGATGGGGGTGGGTCGTGTTTATACAGAGTGTATCTAGGACTATTTTAGCCAATGAGTTCCTGTTTGTAAAGCTAGCAGGCTGTAATTTGAGGAACATTTGGCAGTTACTTCTAGCAGAATGACTGACTGCCTAGAAGTGCTTTTGTTGGCTTGTATTGTATCTCCTCTTTTTCATCATCATCATCATCATCATCATCACCATCATTGTCATTGTCATCATCATCATCATTGTAGTTGTCATCATCATCAGCATTGTAGTCGTTGTCATCATCATCACCACCATCATCATCAGCAGCATCATCATCATTATCATCACCACCACTGTCATCATCATCATCATCATCATCAACACCACCACCATTATCATCATCGTTCTTACTTTTCCACATTTCCATGGAATTGATGAAACCTGTAGAATCAGATTTTCTACAGCTGGATGCACTTCCCGTTGCTGACCCTTCATTTGCTTCTGAGCAAGGTAATATGTTTCTCCCTAGACCAGACATGTTTTTGCAGAAGATTGCAAACAAGCACCACCACTTGTAGACAATCCCCCCCCACCCCCACCCCATACTGTTGCTGTTTTTTTTTTTTATTTGCATGCAGCTGCTTCACATTTTATGAGATCTGAACAGAGAGTGTCCTCATGTCTGGTGCTATAAGAAGACAAGTCCAACCCATATCAATTCGACATTTAATCCCCTTCAAAGTTGCCCCCTTCTGAAGCCACCCACTTTATACATTTCCATCATCATTTCCATTGATGGAAGCATTCCTGGAACCCCTTTTGTGCCTTGTCACATTTTCTTGAATTTCCTTGACAATTTGAAATTTAGTTCCTTTCAATCCCTGGCTGCAGGGTCATAGCAATGGACAAAGGTTCTCAACCATTTTGTATCTATGGACCCCTTTGATTACTATCTCATTCTTGTGGACCCCCATAGCCATTCTATGTTTAAAAAACTAATTTTCTAGGAGTGGATGTGTGGTAAGTAGCTTGCTAACCAACCACATGGTTCGGGGTTCAGTCCCACTGCGTGGCATCTTGGACAAGTGTCTTCTGCTATAGCCCCGGGCCGACCAATGCCTTGTGAGTGGATTTGGTAGACGGAAACTGAAAGAAGCCTGTCGTATATATATATATATGTGTGTGTTTGTCCCCCTAGCATTGCTTGACAACCGATGCTGGTGTGTTTAGGTCCCCGTCACTTAGCGATTCGGCCAAGAGACCGATAGAATAAGTACTGGGCTTACAAAGAATAAGTCCCGGGGTCGATTTGCTCGACTAAAGGCGGTGCTCCAGCATGGCCGCAGTCAAAATTACTGAAACAAGTAAAAGAGTAAACTTCTTTCAGAATTCTTATTTTGTTTTTCCCATATTCACTTGTGTAGGTTGAACTTATGTAAAATGTTAGAGAAAGAAACCCAGCTGTTTCTTACAATTTATACTGATGCATCTAAAGAAAAATATTTTCAGGGTCCTTTAAAATACTATTGTAGATCTCCAATTCGCTATTTTGTTGCATGGGCCCCCTAACATCTTATATGGATCCCAGTTGAGAAACACTGTGATGCAACATCAATTTGTCACCTGGTATGACCATTTTCAAAAAGTTTTGGTCTTCCTCCACACAATCATGAAGATCTTCAATGGATGAAACCGGTTTTTTTTTGAGATGGCCACACTCTACGCACTCTACTTCTAACACTGATATAAACAATAAAAGGGAGCGTGAACATTGTAACTTAGTGAGCACATGTGACAGAGTTGAAGGTCATTGTGAGCCAAGCAGCTTCACTCTGCAAACTTTAGCTCCCTTACAATAGCAACATTCCTGATACCATTTCATCAGACTTTGTATATAGTCTCTTTAGAAGAACTGAATGTCAGCGCCATGACATACCAAACAGTCAATCTGAATCAATGCCATACCGAATCATTATTTCTTCCCCATTGACAAAGTCTCATACTGCACTCTGATCTTCACAGGTTCTTACCTGACCCTTGTCTTAAATCCACCATCCAATTTACTTCAATATCGTTAATAACCTTTAATCTGTATTTGATCGACTCACACAGAATTGGATAGAAATAAATCAATAACACACACAAAACAAAACAAAACAAAAACAAACCAAAAAAAAAAATCAGTGACCCCCACCCCCACCCCCTTTAGAAAACACTGCTTTTCCATTACAGAGATCAATCAGATTTAGACATATTATGTATATCATGTTGCTTTTATATATCATATACTTATTATATACATTATATATTTTATCAATATTTAGCATAAGCAGCAGAGTGACTCAGGGGCTGAGAGTTTCGTATGTTAGCACTCTACAATAGCATTTATATATATACTCTCTTACTCTCTTACTTGTTTCAGTCATTTGACTGCGGCCATACTGGAGCACTGCCTTTTTTTTAGTCGAGCAAATCGACCCCGGGACTTATTCTTTGTAAGCCCAGTACTTATTCTATCGGTCTCTTTTGCCGAACCGCTAAGTGACGGGGAGGTAAACACACCAGCATCGGTTGTCAAGCAATGCTAGGGGGACAAACACAGACACGCATATATATATATATATACATATATACGACAGGCTTCTTTCAGTTTCCGTCTACCAAATCCACTCACAAGGCATTGGTCGGCCCGGGGCTATAGTAGAAGACACTTGCCCAAGATGCCACGCAGTGGGACTGAACCCAGAACCATGTGGTTGGTAAGTAAGCTACTTACCACACAGCCACTCCTGCGCATATATACATCAGTTTTGAGTTCGCTTTTTTTCTGTTTGCATTGCCAAACATGTGTATATATGCATATGTGTGTATATATCATATACTTACAATATGTATATATTGTACAGGCAGGGCTGTGTGGTAAGGAATTGGCTTCCCACTCATCGAGTTCCAGGTTTAGTACCCTGCATGGCACATCGGGCCAACCAAAGCCTTCTGTGTGGATTTCGTAGACGGAAAATGAAAGAAGCCTGATATGTGTGCACGTGTGTGTGTCTGTGTCGGTACCCCACTGCCACCGCCACTGCTTGACAATGGGTGTAGGTGTGATTATATCCCCATAACTTAGCAGTTCAGCAAAAGCAATTGATACAATAAGTACCAGGCTTTCAAAAATAAAAAAAAGAGACAAAATTACTGGGATTGACCCATATATATATGTATGTATGTGTGTATATATATATATATGTTATATGTGTATGTGGTGTATATATATATATAATATATATATATATATATTATATATATATATATATTATGTATATGACGTATGTGTGTGTGTGTGTGTATATATATATATATGATTGATTGATTCTAGTTTCAGCTTATGAGCTGTGGCCATGCTGGGGCACCGCCATTTATATATATATAAATGTTATATGTATATGACATATGTGTATGTGTGTGTGTATATATATATATATTATATATATATATATATACATATGTTATATATATGACATATGTGTATGTGTGTATATATATATATATATATATATATGTTATATGTATATGACATATGTGTATGTGTGTGTATATATATATATATGTATATATATATATATATGTAATATATATATATATATATGTCTTTTTTTTATGTGAAGGTGTGTGGCTTAGTGGTTAGGGCAGTTAGCACGTGATCATAGGGTCATGAGTTCAATTCCCGGTGGCTGTGTTGTGTCCGTGAGCAAAAAACTTTATTTCATGCTGCTCCAATCCACTCAGGTAGCAAAAATGAGTAGTACCTGTGTTTCAAAAGGCCAGCCTTGTTACACTCTGAGTCACACTGAATCTCCATGAAAAGTATGTAAAAAGGAGTATGCGTGTCTGTGGAGTACTCGGCCACTTGCACATTGGTTGGCCCGATGTGCAAGCTGTTCTGTTGATCATATCAGCTGGGACCCTCGTCGTTGTAACCGACAGAGTGCTTCCTATATATATGTGTATATATAGGTGTGTATATATATGTGTGTATATATATGTGTGTATGTATATATGTATGCATATATATATAAATATATTGATGATGATGATTACATATCAGCTATATGCTTTATATACATGTATATATGTGTGTGTGTGTGTGTGTGTATGTATGTATATATATATATATATACAGGGTGTCCCAAAAAAATGTATACACACCTTAAATAATTGTAAATTTGTTATTCTTTGTAAGCCTAGTACTTATTCTATTGTTCTCTTTGCTGAACCACTATGTGTATACATTTTTTGGGACACCCTGTATATATCTTACCATCAGCTATATGATGATATGCAGCATGTATTATATATATATATATATATATATATATATATATATATATATATACATGCATATTATATATATAATGCATATTATATAAACATACATATTATATATATATACATATTATATATGTTGTCTGTGTGTGTGTTATTGCTACTCCTGGTGTAATCTACTGTAAACTCTCAATTGCAAATATCTAAATCCAACTTGGAATACATTTCGCAATGTTCAAGCCTAAGTCTGTCGGCTTTTTATTCTATTCCATGAATCTTAATGGCATTCTAGGATTTGAGGATTTTTGTGTTTTGCTATTTTCGTTTTATTTTCTGCTCATTGGCCCCCCGAAAGGAATAAAATCAGTTTTCTGCCGCTCAGCTGTTTTTGAAGAAAACCAATTAGGGAGTAATAAAGAAGGATATTGTCTGATACTGTTGGTAAATAACTGCATCTGTAATAAATGAACTGGCCTATGGAGATATGTGTGTGTGTGTGTATGTGTGTGTATGTATGTGTGTATGTTTGTATACAAACATTCATACATACATACATGTGTGTGAATATATACACACACATATATATCCTTATCTATATATGGATATAAATGTGTGTATTTATATCCATATATATGTATATAAAAATGATCATATATATATATATATACATATATACATATATATATACATTCATATACATGTACATATATATATGTGTACACACAGATACACATGTCGATTGATGAATGTTTTATGTATGTTTATATATATGCATATATATATATACAATGATGTGGAAAGATGAGTGGGTAAGAAATGGTTGTGTGGTTGGTAGGATGAGTGAGTTGCAGAATCCCAGTCAGTTTTGAGGAACTAAGATAATTATAGTTTCGGTATGTAACACTGAAAGAGGAGACACTGCATGCTTGTGGCCCAGAGGTTGGAGTATGTGTGCAAGCGTTCCATGGTAGATGTTGTGTCTGTTTTAGGGTGACTATAACAGAAGTGTCAAGTGCACAACAGACTGTAATGGATGTGATGTTTAATCTGCAGTGGACTTTAGTAAATATTATACTTTTCCATGTAATGTGTTTGATATATATATGTACATATATATAATGGATTATATGCAAATATAGTGCGTAGTAGATTGACTGTATCAGACGTAGTATCTAGTCGATACTTGACCAACAATAGTTTAAAGTAGGTGATCTACTAATGTCTTTATTGATCAAAGATCAAATAAACGACAGCTATGAGCCGAGATGTTAGTGAAATCGGTGACATCTAGTGTCAATCTAAGGAGATATGTAGATACTGTATTAAAATGATATTATCAATAACGCCACATGGCGTGCTTATCTGAAATTACACCGGAGTTAAACCACAATGACAGCTGTGATGCTGTTGCTGATGATGGCCGTGACTTTTCTTACAACATTTGCATTGTTGAAATAAATTGACCTGCTATAGTTTCTGTTTGGTATTTATAAAAGTCTAGTTCTTTCTGCTGGTTTCAAGTATCGTAGCCGTGGATGTTGTTGATTGAAAGCTGATTTCTG
The DNA here is from genome assembly GCF_006345805.1 of Octopus sinensis. Lineage (NCBI taxonomy): Eukaryota > Metazoa > Mollusca > Cephalopoda > Octopoda > Octopodidae > Octopus > Octopus sinensis. The sequence goes on along the minus strand of NW_021836628.1, from coordinate 8,226 downwards.
ATGGCCTCAATATTGCGGTTTGCTGAAAATGCCGTCCATAGCTTTATTTGTCTCAGACGACACGACCAATCATGTACGGCTTCGAGAATCATGCAATCCGTTTGTTTGGTTTTTAAACAATGCATTATTAAAGGAACTTGTATTATATCGTTGTTGTTGCTGCTGCTGTTGTTGTGGTGCTGGTGGTTTTAGTTGTTGCAAATGGATGAAAAGATAGAGAAATATTGGCAGTTAATGATTTTATGAAAGAAAGAGCTGATATCAACTTTCTTGAGGTTACAAAAGACAATTGTGGAGCACTTCCTCACTGTTTCATAGATTTTCTGAAACAATGAATAGACAGAGCACACACAAACACACACACACATATATATATACATACAGACATATCTATTCATATTTGTCAATGTGTGTGTGTATATGTAAAGGGTGATAAACATACGCATATACGTATGTCTACACATTAACTGACACTCTGTTAGTTACGACAAATGTTCCAGTTGATCCGATTAATGGAACAGCCTGCTTGCAAAATTAACATACATATACATACATACATACATACATACATACATACATACATACATACATACATATATACATATAGATATATATATACACATACATACATATATATACACATACATACATACATATATATATGTATATACACACACACACACATACATACATACAGACATATATATATACACACACACTCATACATATATACATATATATATACACACACACATACATACATACATACATACATACATATATATATATATATGTGGACACACACATGTATTTAGCTTAAATGGAACATCACATGGGAAATAAGTTAAGGTAGATTAAAATAAGCATAAGCATTCTATATATATACACACACAAATATATATATATATATATATATATAAGTTTGTGTGTGTGTACATATTAGTTTTTTGTGAAGCATCACGATTTGCTTGTTCTGTTCAATATATTTATATAATTTTATGACACACTTGATGAACAATTCTGTTGTTGGTGACAGTTTTTCCACTGAATCTGTAACTGGTTCATTGAATTTCTGATAGTGAGACGGATAAGGGAGCTTATGTGTAACTTGGGGCAGAACAAATATCATAAAGACTTCATTCAAAATGCATCGTTTCCTTTGGTTTTTACATCCTGTATTGATATACACTGGCTAAAGATTGCGTCTGTTTCTCTCTCCCTCTCCCCTTCCCCCTCTTTAGGCTTCCCCACAGTTTCCCAAGGCATCAATTAATCTGCTACTAATGAAGTAGTAGACTCTTACTCAACACACTACTGAGCAATGAGATTGATCCTGAAACCTCATGGTCAGGAATCACACTTGTTAACCACATGACCAACCGTACCTGCACCTATTTGCAGACTCATATTTATCGACAGCACCAGCACCAACATCATTGCAGTGGGGTCAACAGGGTGGATGCAGGAGGGTGCAGTATTATTTCACTTTATACCACCACCACCACCATTATTCTAAGTTTATCTTTATATATAAAAGTTGTGTGTCTGTCTCCTACGATTTAGATTCCTAATTACTCCCACATTTTGCGGTGCAGTTTAACCAAAACCGGGTATCTTATAGTCGTGATTCATATCGAGCCCTTCTGGGTATTAGCGCGCGTCTACGATGAGCCTACAATTAAAAAAAAATTTACCATAATTTTTTTACATTTTAATGCCTTTTTTTCGCTATTATATAAGGGAAGTAACTCTCTAAAAATGTCTACGATGAGTCTACGATTTAAAAAAAATTTACCATAATTTTTTCCATTTTAATGCCTTTTTTTTCGCTATTATATATTCAGTTCATATCATCAGTTTGTTGATAGAAGGCTACTATCTGGCTCACTAATACCCCGCCCACACACGCGTTTGTCCCTCCTTTATTAATTTTCATATTATTATAAGAAGAGAAGCATTAATAACAAGAGCACTGAGAGAGTGGCAAACCTCCGCCAACGCAACACCAACATCCTATCAACGATTAACCGGAGATGATTTTTAAAATGTGAATATCTGAAATAAGATCTTTCAATGAACAGATGGGAAGCCTCTTGGTTTTCTCTTCTCTTAAATTCCGTCTTCCTCTAATAATCCTGTTGGTTTAGATCAATGTATAGAATTTGTGTGTGTATATATATATATATATATAAGTATACTGTAAAGTGCTAAAATGTATGTATAATCTCCTAATATAACAATGAGTGTTGTCTTTTGTGGTATTTATGTGTGTTGTGTGGTGTATATATATAATATATAATATATATATATATATATATATAATAGAGCCGGAGTGAGAGGTGAAGGCAGAGGAGATAATGGCAAGAGAGCATCTTATGAATGAGAAAGGAAGGGGTGATAGATGAATAATGAAGGGGTGGAGAAGCCAATTAATGGTGTTTGAAGTGTGAGTATATGTGTGTGTGAAAGAGAGGTATGTTTGTGTGTGTGTGTGTGTGTGTTTGTGCAATGGAAATGAAATGGTAATGTTCAACACTGAAAATGTATATGTGCGTGTGTATGTGTGTGTGCATGTGTGTGCGTGTACAAGAGAACAATGTGAAACTTTACATGTGCATGTAAAGTAAAAAAAAAATATAAATAATAATGCAGAATCCTTGTCTGGTACCAGATTGACCCCAAAATCTAATCAGTGTGTGCCAATAACGAGGCCAAACATCCCTGAAAGTTTCATCCAAATCCATCTAGCGGTTCTGGAGATATCTTGTCCACAGACAAACAAACAAACTCAACTGATGATGATAATAATAAGACTCCCCTACCCTGTCTATTGAGAGCTGGGGTAGAGGAAGTGGGTGTTATTTTGTCATAGAATTCAACAATTGCTGGTAGATTCACTTCTTTCAGAGTATTTCTATGTTGGCATTATGCTGCTAACCTCATGTGACAGTTTATTTCTAAGAGAAAGCATTTTTATTTTATTAAGTGGAAAAATTCAAACAATCCCAGTTTGTGGTGTCAAGGAGATTAGGAGCGTCAGAAGGTGGCGGCATTGGTGAAAACATCCGCCTCCAGCCTCCACCGAGCAGGTTCCTGGTTTCTGGTTTCTGGTTTCTACAAGTCATTGTCATTAAAAGGATGACCGAAATGTTGGTGAGGAATGAAACCAAAGCTATTCAAAAAATATAGAGCAGTTTATGAATTATTTATCTGTTGTCTAGCAACACCAAGCCCTTATCTATAATAATAATAATAATAATGAAATTATTGTATACAGTGCTCAGGTGCACCACAACTTGTCAGAAAGTGCATATAAAGTACATGCAGTAATGCAGAAATGTCTGGAAAGTGAACAGTGTATGAGTCAGATACATGCTTGTGTGTGTATGGAGGGGAGAAAATCAAGTGTAGTGTTGGCGAATCTCAGAAGCATGGAAGTTTTGAAGGATGCAGTGCTCCGACAACTAACAACCGATGCCGGCAGTTTGTTCCATGCTTCAGCAACTCTCAGCGTGAAAAAATGTTTCCTGAAGTCATGGGAGCTGTGCTGTTTTCTTCTACCAAGCCCTTATCTAACCCATACAAAATTCTAACATCACCAACTTCTTGACAAAACCTTTAGCATTTGAACTAGCCCCATACCTGCTCCAAATATCCTACTTGTTTTTAGGTTCAAAACTGTTATTTTGTTATTTCCAATTATATTGGTGTTCTTTTGTTCATCTCTGTAGAATGATGGTGATACGAAATAACAACACTGGAGTTCTAACAACCATTGCCATCCAACGGTCACAGAATTAAAAGATGGTTGTCTTTTTAGATGGTGTGGTCCACAAGTAGGGGCTGTACCCATCACATCCACAGCCCCTGTTGTAAAACCACTAAGATCAAACACCATTGATGCTCCTTAAGAATAACTGCAATGGGACAGTTGCAGGAGAAACACACAGGCAGAGGCAAGGAGGGGATTCCAGAGATTCCTGGATGTGGGGCTGTTAGGATAGGAGTTGTGAGCAGAGGGGAAAGAGGTGAGTTGAGATGCCCTGATTGGGGGTGACTTGAGTCAATCAGTTCCAAGAAGCAGAGGTCACAACAGAACTGACATAAAAGGTTGATGAGAAGACAACCATTTATGGGTCAGTAGTTTGTGTGTTTTGGAGGGTGACTTCATATCAGGCGCACTTTACTGTTCATAAGGGGACCCTAAGAAAAGAATATGGAAAATAAATGTAGAAATCTTCCTCCAGTCTGAAGTTGTACCAATATTGCTTAAAATGATTAAAGATTGGGGAAAAATTAAATGAGATCTCATCCATCTTTAGTTGCTTTGGTGATCCCCTAATCCAAAATTAATCAAGCGTTCAATGAATGTTTCCAGCTGAGGGATTAGTGTAAGCCATTGCAGGAGGTTTCTTTGAAACTGGGACCTTTTAATTAAGCATCCCACCTAATTAAACCCAATGTGCAAAATTAATTGGGTTTTTTTTAAAGTTGACTAATTGGTTACAAGGAAATTAATTACAAATATTAATCTTGTTAAATTTATTACATCTGGTGATTGAGCCGGTGAATCAGGGGTCTTCTCTGCACTTCGGTGTCAATTCCGATGCATTTCATAGTCTTATATTGATCCTAAACTTCTTAATTCCTCGTCACTAAACCACTGAATGCTAATCTTATGTAATCTCTCCCTTCTTCATCTTCCCCATCCCCACTTCCTCCACCAACCTCCCTTTTCACACTTCCACTAAATTCCTGATCATAACCAGTCTTTATGGCAGCATAAATTCTACAGAATAATATTCAGTCTTCATGTCTGGAAGAATGAATAGAAATGGAAGCTTTATGATAATCAGCTCAATGGAACCTCACTATAACACCTCCGTCTAATCTTCTTCAACGACTCCAGCCATTTCACCAATTTCTTCTTTTCCAAGCAATCCTCTGAGTTCTACTTAACCATTCAAACTAATCACGGATTGGTTATTGGGGAGGCACTTCCATATCTCGCACTTTGTTGGTCCTCAGCTAAAAGAATCCTTTGGTTCTATTTCCATTATTATTGGTGGTGGGATAGGAACAGGACTTCTGTAATTTCCATCTTATGTTAAAATCCCTGACACTCTTGTATTTCTTCATGGAGACCCACAACTTACTGTTGTCTTCCGGCATTGTTATTCCAGCGTTCAGTAACCAGCCCGACCCACTCCATCCCCTCCTCTTTCTAATTACTTGAATCCAATTAAGAACATTAACCTATATTTCATCAACATTGAATTTATTCTACATAAATCAATTGATCAATCAATATACAGTTTTGTTTTTTTTAAACGGTGAGCTGGCAGAATCGTTAGCATGCCAGGCGAAACGTTTAGCGGTATTTTGTCTGCCTCTATGTTCTAAGTTCAAATTCTGCTGAGTCGACTTTGTCTCATCTTTTCAGGGTCAATGAAATAGGTACCAGTTGAGTTGCTGGGGGGGTCGATCTAATCAACTATACACATATACATGCATACATATATATATATATATATAATATATATATATTATACATACATATATAATATATTATATATATAATATATATATATATATAATATAATATATATATAAAGAGTAAAGGGTACAGAGCCCCTTCAGTCATGAGTGACCATGGAATGCACCTAGAAAGTTCTCCTCCGAGGCACAAGTCCAGGCATACCACCCTCGGGGCCAATGCAGCTTGGCACCAGTGACGTTGCAATTCATTTCTATAGCTGAGTGAACAGGAGCAACATGAAATAAAGTGTCTTGCTCAAGAACACAATGCACCACCTTTAATCGAACTCACTACCTCATGATTGTGAGCCAAACACTCTAACCGCTGAGCCATGCACCTCCACTGTTATCTAGGACTTCATCTAAAACATCTCTAAGACAATACAATGTTATTTGAAGGCAGTTTGGCTGCTACTTCTTGCAGGTCAAGCAGCTACATAGGGACTTCGTTGCTGACTCACTTTGATGAGGAATAATTAGAGTATGTTGCCTTGAGCAACTCAGACTCTGCCAATTGGCTTAACCTTTGGCATATATATTCTTATATTCTCTACAGATCCCAGGATTTCTAAAAGAGTTCCGTTTCGCTGTTCAACCCATGAGATTCGTATCAAAGTGAAACTTGCCTGTTTCTGGTGAGGTAGAAGGAACCGTGCAACTGTGTGTGGGTATGTGTGTGTATGTATATGTGTGTATGTGTGCATGTGTGTTTATGTATGTATTTGCGTGTATGTAGGTATCTATGTATGTACGTGTATGCATATGTATGTATGAATGTAATGAATGTGTGTATGTATATGTATGTGCGTATATGTGTAGTTGTGTGGGTATGTATATGTGTGTATATGTATATGAGAGAGAGGGCGGCAGGCAGATAGGCAGAGAGAGAGAGAAAAGGAGACAGACAAACAGACAGATGAGCTAACACACACACACACATGCACTCCCGCAAACATGTATACACACACACACACACACACACACACAGGGCAGTGATCAAAGCATTTTGTTCCCCATTCATTGAATATTTCATCCCTATCAAATATGTAATCTCACTGTTAGGTTTAACACAACATACGGGTGAGAAACGCTGGTGTGTGTGTGTGTGTATGTATGTGTGTGTGTATGTATATATGTATGTATGTATGTATATATAAATATATATATATATATATGTATGTATATATATATATATATATATATATATATACACACGTGTCTGTCAACAAAAAAAGAAAAAGTACAGTGTGTATATTCGTACACATGTAATTCATTAAATATACATAAAAGTATCTGTTTTGTGGGTGTGTATACATGTAAACGGGTCTATAATGTGTATATACTATGTATTGAGTATGTGTGTGTGTGTATATATGTGTGTGTGTATGTATATGTGTATATATATTGTGTGAGTGTGTATGTATGTATGTTTGTATGTGTATATATATGCATGTATATATATATATGTTTGTGCATATATCTTCGTGTGTTTATATATTTGTGTGTTTGTGTTTGTGTGCATTATATTAACTAATATATATATATATATATAATATAATGTGATATATATATATATATAATATCTTATATATGTATATTTAATATATATGTATGTTTGAGTGTGTGTGTATATGCAGATATATATCAACATCATCATCATTTAACATCCATCTTCCATGCTGGCATGGGTGTGTATCTATATATATATATATAATAGTGTATATTATATATATATGTATAATAGTGTATATATGTGAATGTATGTGCTTTTAAATGTGCATGTATGTGTGTATGATCTTGTTCCTGTATATATATAAACACGCATACTCATTAGCATGTATATAAATATTTATACACAAACGGCCCGTTATACACACTTTGTTGATTTAATCCCTTCCGCCCCCCCCCCCACCCGCACACCCACCCTGCAAATATTTGCCAAAACTATTCCATCCAAGTTGAACCAATTCCTAAAGGTACAGATTCCTCCAGAAAAATAAAGGCAGCTTTCCAAAGCCCCAAATTACAAAGTATGACTCAGTGCCCCCTTACTTTACCCTCCCCCCCCCCCCTCACCCGACCGGAGGACGCCCCCTTTCTTCCTCCTCCACACCCCCCCCCACCCCTAGCCATCCGTTGTCTGCTGTCATTGCAACACCCTCATTGACACCATTCCACTGCTGGGGATGTCCAAGGAATCTTAGACATTGACCCAGATTCCATTTGTAAAATGCTATCACACTTCCATAAACTGTTGGCTGCTGGCTCGGAGACCGTTCTTGCTGCTCGGCGACCGCGCGCACACACAGACATGAACGCTTGGAAGGGAAGCGCACACGCAAACACACAGACGGGGAATGCAGGCTCACGTGCACACACACACACACAGAAATGCAGAAACGCACACACAAACACAGAAAGACACACTTGCTCAAACATACATACACATGTAACTCACAAACACACACACACACACACACACACACACACACACACACACAGAAACATATGACACATACAGATATACAAATTTGCTCAAATGGACATATATACATAATGTACACACACACACATAACAAGCACACACATGCACACACATAGACAAGCATGCACACACACACACGCATAGACAAGCACACACACACATAGACAAGCATGCACACACCAAACACACAGAGACATAGAAAT
>NW_021836627.1:22500-29235 GCF_006345805.1 Octopus sinensis | reverse complement strand
ACTTTTAAAGGGGCACCACTTTTGGGTCTGTTGTAGGCAATATTTATTTTCTGTGGGCTCCATGGGGGAGGGGAGCGAAAAACGGAAGGGCCACCCCGGGCGGCACACACTCTAGCTACGCTAGTGAAAGGGGTCAATATAATCGACATATCCCCCTCCCCCGAAATGGCTGGCCGTGTGCCAAAATTTGGAACCAATCAATTAATAACACACACGCACACGCACACACACAGACACACACAGACACACACACACACACACTATTGAGAAAGACGATGGAAGATAAATCTTGATAATGTCCCTTGATAAAGTTACCTCCCTTGAATTATCTGTCGTCATTTTCGTTCACTTCCAACTTAAATAAACACAATTTTATAATTTTCAGTATGACTGAACGAAACTGTTTCTGTCAAGCTTGGGAATATATTCAACTCTAGATAAACTCTAGCTAAGTGCCCATGTCCATGTCTGTCTGTTTTAACATGCGTCGACCTTTAGATTTTTAAGTTGAGATTATATCCGCATAGGTCTCAACGATCCCTGTGGGAGAGGGGTCTGCGAAGGTCACGACTATATTTCCTCTCCTGAGTAAAATGTGAGCACACACACATAGATACACGAACACACGCACACGTACACACACACACGCGCACACACAGAGCCGTGCATACATGCGCGCACACACACACACACACACACACACGCACACATGCGCAGATATTCAGGCACGCATACACATACATGAGCACGCACGTGCACGCACACACACACACACACACATGCAGGCACGCATGCACGCACACACACACACACAAACACAGACGTGCTCACATGCACACACATACACACACACACACGCCACGCACACATGCGCAGGTATTCAAGCACACATACACATACACAAGCACGCACGTGCACACACGTGCACATACGCACGTGCACACACGCACGCACACACATACACACACACATACATACACATACACACACACACGCACACACACACACACACTAGTGACGAATTGGCAGAGTCGTTAGGGAATCGGACGAAATGCTTCACAGCATTTGTTCCCGATTCTTTATGGAGGCATTAAATAAAGTACGAGTCCAGCGCAATGGGCTGGCAGAATCGGTAGAGCATTAGACCAGTTATCCTGCGATGTTTGTTCCGGATCTTTGCCCTCTGAGTTCAAATCCCACCGCGCCTTATTTGGGTAAACTTAACCCCTCGTCCGGTTTAGTAGCATCATATGGGCCTTGGGTGCTTTTAGCATTAAGTTGCTTCTTGCAGACATTTGGTCAAGGTCCCTGTTTTGAGGTTATATTCCTGCCTCAATGTCACTAGTCTCGGAGGTCCTGTAAAACTGCCAACTACACGGCCTTTCCTGCTGACTGAAAGTGTTCCCATCGTTTATAAGTTACTTGGCTTAGTGGTTAGAGCGTTGGGATCACAATCATGAGGTACTGAGTTCGATTCCTTGACAGGGCTGCGTGTTGTGTTCTTCAGCAAGACACTCTTTTTCACGTTGCTCCAGTTCTCTCAGCTGTACAAATGAGTTGCGACGTCACAGGTGCCAAGCTGTATCGGCCCTTTTGCCTTTCCCTTGGATAACATCAGTAGCGTGGATAGAGGAGGCTGGTATGCATGGGTGGCTGCTGGTCTTCCATAAACAACCTTGCCCAGACTTGTGCTTTGCGAGGTAACTTTCCAAGAGCTAACTCGTGGTCATTCCCTGTTACTATACATATAAAGAAGCGTTACAGTTCTCTCTGTCTGTCCTCACCTTTGTATGTGTGTGTGTGTGTGTATATATATATATATATATATATATATATAATATATATATATATATATTATATATACAACACACACACATATATATATACATACATATATGTATGTTTATATATAATACACACACACACACACACACACACACACACATATATACATATAAAGTTAATCCAAACAAGAAAACACAGAAAAACACAGAAAAAAATACAGCAACGCGAGGACGTGGAACAATTAAAGTATTATTTGACGCTCAGGAAAGAAGGGAAGGAGGCTTAACGTTTCGAGTAGAGCTCTTCGTCGGAAACAAAGGAGAAGGAAAGATCCCGAGAAGGGAAGACAGAGGAAAATATATATATATATATATATATATATACATATATATATATGGGGTGAGAGAATTGGTATGTGAAATTATGTGGTTGGATGTATAAAAGAAAAAAATAGAGTGAAAAAACTGTAGAAGGTTAAAGAATATATTTAAATCGTCATGTTAGAAAAATGTTATAAAATTTTGTGTGTAGTGACATTATTTGGGGAGAAATAACCGGCTTCGCGTTTTCTTTTCAAATTACACAAATTTTTTTACAGATAAAATTTTATAACATTTTTCTAACATGGCAATTTAAATATATTTTTTAAACATATAACACAAGTCTTCTGTTGTTTCTTCACTCTATTTTTTCTTTAGAGAGAGAGAGAGAGAGAGAGAGAGAGAGAGAGAGAGAGAGAGAGAAGAGAGAGAGAGAGAGAGAGAGAGAGAGCAATAAGAAAATGGACTGGATCAATAGGTGGTATTCATCAACTTTTCGACATTATATTATGTCAATTTATTTATTTATTTACTAAAATGACAATTACAACAATATACATACATGTATAACATTATGCTTTACATATATAATATACAAAGATATCAGTAAATATTAAAATATATAACATACAGGAATAGAAATTGAGAAAATATCTTACAGCTGTTTCAGCCAAGAGGCAAAAATACTTCATTCTACCTTTATCTCTCCAGTAGACTGAAGTAATTAGTAGATGAAATTGAGGTACTTGGGTGTTTCTCTAGGCTTCGTCAGAGATTTTAGAAAGTACATAAGGTTACGTTATAAATATAAATACACACACATATACATACATATAAATAAATATATGGTATGGATGCGAAACCCTGGGTAATCCTTTCAACCGGCCATAATTGTCTTTATCTATCTATCTATCTATCTATCTATCTATCTATCTATCTATCTATCTATCTATCTATCTATCTATCTATCTATCTATCTATCTATCTATCTATCTATCGGCGAGCGAAGATTTACGAAAGTGGATGTCCACGTCTGTTACAAGTTTGCTGATACCAGACGAGTCTTATTCAGAAAAATAGGAACGACCGTAGAGGTTGCATGGAAAGGTAGTCTGATCATGTTGGTGGAAAAGTCCTTGTGCTTCCTCCTTTTTTTCATATCTGCAAGAATGGTCCTGCGGTTGTCTTCAAACGAGGCCGTTGCTAGGTGATTAGTGAGACGCCAGACTTCACGGTAAGAAACAGAACACTGGTGGTGATCAATGTGGTAGGCAATAAAGGATTCCTTTTGATACTCTTTGTTCCTCTTCCTTGGTGCTCCTCCATCACGATGACTAGAGGAGAGTTTACTATACAGCGAGATCTTGGAAAATCGCGGATACTCTGACTTGGTGACGTGCCCTGTCCAACCAAGCTGCATCTCCAGCAGAGTTGCTTCGATGTTGGTGACCTTCGCCTGCACTAGGACCGCGATGTTAGAGACAAAGTCACTCCAGTGGATGCTGAGGACGATGCAGAGGCAGCGCTGATAGAATCGCTCAAGAAGTCGTAGGCGGAGCCTACAAGTGGGTGGTCAGAACGACAGCTCTGTATACATTGATCTTGGTCTCTTTCTTCGGATGGTTATTATTCCAGACTCTTTTGTACAGTTTTCCGAATGCTCTGATTGCTTTGAGCAGTCTCTTATCAACTTCTTTGTCAATTTTAGCATCTGACGAGATTGTGACCCCCATATAGCCGAACTAGTTGACTCTCTTTAGTTCAATTAAATGGAGCCGCTTGAAACGGTCGTACTGCATCATCTCTTGATATCCAGTTGCTTATTCACCGTAGATAGTGATATCTACCACTTTCAGTATTGTTCCTTCAACCAAGATAGCTGGTTCCACATATGGATTTCCTAGTGCAGGCTGGAACATTGCAGCAGTCTTGTCCAGGCTAAGGCTGAGTCCAAATACCATGCAAGAAGCAGAAATAGGATTCACAAGTATTTGCATATCATCCGCTGTATGAGTGCCTAAGTCACAGTCATCCGTATAAAGGAGGTCACGAATAAGAGACTGGAAAGTTTTTGAACTGGCAGCTAATCGACGCGGTTGAAAAGACGGCCAGAAGATCGATACCGAACATATATCCCATACATACATACATACATACATACATACATACATACATACATATAAGAAATAATTGAGATTCAGTTGAATTAGGTATTTAAGTTGAAGCACCAAGTTAGTGCGGTATTATTTGCACAGCTCGAAGTAAGGTGAATAAAAGCAAAATAAGCAACTGGATAACAAGAGCTGATGCAGTACGATCGTTTCATGCGGCTCCATTTAATTGAACAATGCAATCATTACATTAATTTAAATGCAGAGCTATCCTCAGCTGCATAAATAAATAGAATGTTTTAGTCAGCTGGACACATTAATATAATTTTACTCAAATTCTCTAATAGAGCAAGAAGAGGGAGAAAGTCCATGTTGCTACTAATGTGACTCAGAATATACTAGCATACATACATACATACATACATACATACATACATACATACATACATACATACATACATAACATATATACATACATATATATATATATTTTTTCATTGATAATTTTATTTTTATATATATTAGTCATTTCTAATTTATATCTTAAAAATATTGATTATATTTTAGGTCTTGAAACCACCTGATGAATGTCAATAGAAGTGACAAGAAACGATCGTAGTGGATATCTTAATTATATTTAATTTATATAAAATTTTTTATGTATTGGTTTAAGTCTTTCTTTGTTTGATTTGCATAATAGTGGTTTTGTCTCTAATAATATATATTATATATATATAATATATATATATATATACACACACACACACAAATGCATATACAGATACAGGGGAGGAGGGGTATTTGAAACTATTAGTGATCAGTATAGTGAAGGCACATGACCTAGTAGTTAGAACTGCGGATTCGCGGTCGAGGGATCGCGGGTTCGAATCTCAGACCGGGCGATGTGTGTGTTTATGAGCGAAACACCTAAGCGCCACGCGGCTCCGGCAGAAGGTATTGGCGAACTTCTGCTGACTCTGTCGCCACAACTTTCTCTCACTCTTTCCTCCTGCATCTTGCAGCTCACCTTCGACGGACCGGCGTCCCGTCCAGGTGGGGAACCTATACGCCAAGGAAACCGGGAAACCGGTCCTATGCTCCACAAGGGGCAAAAAGGATTAAGAAGAAGTTATCAGTATATTACTCTTTTCAGACCAGTTAAAAGGTTTTTAGATCCCATATCGTAGATAAAATGCTTACACAAGAAATGAAAAGACATGCAGTCATTGTTGTGGTATGTTCGGAACACAGTGATTTAGAAGTTACCGGCTTTCTAAATGTTGCAAGATCTTTTGTACACAAAGTTCGGGGTGGAATTTGAAGCTTCTGATGGAATTGTTTTAAATGTATCAAAGAGAAAAAACATCCTAAACGTTCGGACATTCCTGCTGAACCGGAACAGTAGTAGCTGTCAGGGTTCCATCTATGGGTTAAATAGATTTTTCAGAGGCAGAGGAGGGTCTCATTATTTGTGTGTGTATGCCTATACCGCGATTCACCCAACGCGTTCAAAACATTATCAATGATGACCTGTACATTAGTGAACGGTTTCACCAAAAAAGTTTCTGCTGTTGGAATGAACTATCAGTATTTCGGTGTTCGAGGATATTCGATACATGTATATATTGAAGAGAAGCGAATTCATGTCTGTAAAGAGACAGGAAAACCGTTTAATCCGTATTCAGTCGTTAGTGAAGGAAGTTTAAAAACCTTATGAATATGGTAGGCCTTGATTCTCCTCTGATAAGAAAATCTTCGACCAAGGCCAAAAGTCTGAGAAGAGATTTAATAAATGGTTATGTGCGGATCTTTCTGATGTCCTCGGGATGATTTACGCCAAGTTTCCAGTAGTAAGTAAATAAGGTCGTGTCATGCCACCTGACATCTTCGCACAAGGTCTTAGAACTAATGCAACCGGATACGTTGAGATAGTTGTGGTAGGTTCTAGATGGATGAAGTACGCAACGGAAGGCTGTACAAATTTCAACAGGACTCAGCGCCTTCTCACAAAACCCACGTAACTCAAGAATAGCTGTCAGACAATCTTTACGATAATGTAACACGAAACTTTTGGCCTTGAAACAAACGTAGCTGTCGATGGGATGTAAATCCCATGAACGTGTTGAAAGGATCACTAAACGACATCCTCACTACACTGTAGTTTCACTGAAGGCTGCTGTTGCTTCTCGTACCCTAGTGTGGCTGTGTGGTAAGAAGTTTGGTTCCCAACCACATGATTCCATGTTCAATTCCACTGAGTGGAACCTTGATCAAATGTCTTCTTCTATAACCTAGGGCCGATCGGACCTTGTGAGTGGATTTGGTTAACGGAAACTGAAAGAAACTCGCCGTGACCACTGAACTCAATGCGTTATTTTCATTCTCTCTCTATCTATTTCCCCTTATTCCTTTCTGTCGAAGAGCGAAGGCACGAAACGTAAAAGACTTTTCCATTCTTCCCGAGGGTCAGACTAATACATTTGCTTGTTGTTCCTACACCTGTCTTCGTCTTTTGTTCT
>NW_021836627.1:15000-20000 GCF_006345805.1 Octopus sinensis | reverse complement strand
CATGTATGTATGCATGTATGTATGTATGTATGTATGTATGTATGTATGCATGTATGTATGTACGTACGTACGTACGCATGTATGTATGTAGATATGTATGCATGTATGTATGTATGTATGTATGTATGCATGCATGCATGTATGTATGTATGTATGTATGTATGTATGTATGTATGTATGTATGAATGCATGCATGTATGTATGTATGCATGCATGCATGTATGCATGTATGTATGTATGCATGCATGTATGTATGTATATATGTATATATGTATATATGTATTTATGAATGTATGTATGTATGTATGTATGCTCTCTTCTGTTTTTATTTAAATTCTTCCTCCGAGGCAGGAGCTGGTTTCTAACAAAGACACAAAGTTCCATCGTTTTTATAGTAGATAACGAAAGCAATGTCACGTTTGGATTTAAGAAAAGTATCGCCTATTTTTGTTGCTCCACTTGCAGATTGTATTTGTAATGTTCGAGTTTCTTATTTCTAAAGACCTTAGATTATCCAGACTGACTGTTAAGCATTTCCTCGCAAAACCAAGTGCTCTGATTATTATTGGAATAAACGTGAATGTATAATCCGGATATAGAAACTGGAGGTTTCGAAACAGCTGTCCATCGTTATCCTCTTTCTCTTTGATTTTCAAAGAGATATTCACATCAGCAGGACGGTTGACCCCTATGATGGTACGTATGTCCCGAGTATGACATGAAACTGCATCCATTGGTGAGGCTTCAGTTCGGGAGTTCTGGTGTTGTTGGGAGCAAGGAGTGACCCCTTATCTACTATTACTCCCAGGCCTGTTCTGACCCTGAACGGTAGTAGTGCTCCATAAACCCACACCACAGCAAGAATACTATCCCCATCACATCACTATCGGGATGACTGAACTAAAGGGAGTCAACTAGTTCACCTACCTAGGAGTCACAATCTCGTCAGATGCCAAAAGGGTCTCATCTATGGTTTAAATTACTTTTGTCAAAGCCGTGGGGGAATCTCTCCCCACTTCTCTCTCTCTCCCTTACATTTTTCATTCTATAGAATGTACTTAAAACGCTAAGTTCTTAGTCACATTGTGTCACGCTGATTCGAAACCTGAGAATTACATTGTTTGTGGAATCCCTATAATTAATTTGAAGATGGGAAAATCAGTCAGATAAATAATCGTCCCCTGTCTGACGGAGAACCCAACATCAGCAGCTTGTGGAGGTGTAATGGCCCAATGGTTAGAGCAGCGAACTCGCGGTCGGAGGATCGCGGTTTCGATTCCCAGACCGGGCGTTGTGTGTGTTTATTGAGCGAAAACACCTAAAGCTCCACGAGGCTCCGGCAGGGGGTAATGGCGACCCCTGTTGTATTCTTTCGCCTCAACTTTCTCTCACTCTTTCTTCCTGTTTCTTGTCCCCGACTTCTACACAACAGCTGAGCCTGGATGCGCATTCATCCATCCGTCGATGCTCTCGGTGTCGGGGGTTGACCTGCTTTCTCTTCTGCGGGTCTTACGAATAGCAAAGGACCACGTTTCGGACTTCTCCCACTACAGAGGCGCGATCTTGCGAGTTCTGGGACGAAGACCGCTTCGCTCAACAGCAACAGATCAACAGCAACAGCAACAGCATCAGCAGCACCCTCACAGCACAAGTACCCCTCCCCACCACCAACCTGTGTTTCCAGACTCTTCACATATTTTGTTAAACAATGACCTCTCCTTATTGGAAAATACTGTCTGTGTCAAAAGAACGTTATTTTAGTTCATACAGTTCAATCCAGACCAGCATTTTCTCGCAGGGTTACGTTGTTCTGGCGATCGACAAAATCATTATTACTGAGAGTGTGTGAGCTCTTACTTAATTCTATCAACTCCATCATATTGTTTCTTATCTTACGCGCACAATACATAGTATTGTGATATATCGCTATATAGTTACACATATTTATTCAATAATCCAATAAAGAAACAGATAAGATACCATATCTATCTATCTATCTATCTATCTATCTATCTATCTATCTATCTATCTATCTATCTATCTATCTATCTATCTATCTATCTATCTATCTATCTATCTATCTATCTATCTATCTATCTTATTTCTTTACTACCCACAAGGGGCTACACACAGAAGGGACAAACAAGGACAGACAAATGGATTAAGTCGATTATATCGACTCCAGTGCGTAACTGGTACTTAATTTATCGACCCCGAAAGGATGAAAGGCAAAGTCGACCTCGGCGGAATTTGAACTCAGAACGCAGCGGCGGACGAAATACCGCAAAGCATTTCGCCCGGCGTGCTAACGTTTCTGCCACCTCGCCTCCTTCTATCTATCTATCTATCTATCTATCTATCTATCTATCTATCTATCTATCTATCTGTCTGTCTGTCTGTCTGTCTGTCTGTCTGTCTGTCTATCTATCTATCTATCTATCTATCTATCTATCTATCTGTCTGTCTGTCTGTCTGTCTGTCTGTCTGTCTGTCTGTCTATCTATCTATCTATCTATCTATCTATCTGTCTATAATATTATTTACTATTTATTATTTAATTGAATGTGACGCATCCGTTTCCAAGTAAGTTTTCTTCACCTTTTTGATGCGACTCTTTACTCTATACTGTTTTCTTCCTCCATCCTTCTCTAGTTCCCTTCCTCTCTCTCACCCTCCTTCCCTGTTTTCTATCTGTCTCTCTCTCCTCCCCTTTCTCTTTTTCTCTCTCTCTTTCTCTTCCTTTCCTCGCATGTGACCATCGTCCATCTTTCTTTTCCTCACGTTACCATCTTTCTTTTCCTGCATGGACGTTCAAAAGAGTGGAGTGGTTTTTTTTCTATCTTTTCCCTTTTCAAAAAATGTTTCTCAGGGCGTTCACTATTTCCCTCTCTCTCTCTCTCTCACACACACACACACACACACACACACACACACACGCACGACGGGTTTTCCAAATAAAATTAGATTATGTAATACGTTACATAATTCCCAACTCATCAGGCAATTAGGTAAACAGGTGACCAATGACTTGTTGGTTAATTAGTAGATTATCAACATGTGAAATTTCTAATCAGAATAACAACAATTAAGAAATTTAAGGTGAGTGTGTCTAAATTGTCAATGAAGAGGAGTAGATCGTGGATTAAGATCGTAAATAAGACAGCTAGTGGTATTGAGATCTATAAGAGGTCATTAAACTTCGTTGTCTCTTCCAGAGAGGCCAGTAGTGGCAGAATTTATCTAAATACAACAGATAGTAAGTGCCAATCGAACATTTAACCTTATCGAGACGAGTTCAAAGGCAGTCGCTGACAATGCCCTAAAATGATATTTATTGAACAATATTATTTTTAATCGGCGTTAGTTTATTATTTTCTTAATTAATGATGATGAAAGGAGAGATGGAGAAAGGGGGGGAAAATAATAGGACAAGGAGATGAATGAAGTAAAGAGAGGAAAAAAGAAAGGAAAAAAGCGAGGAAAATATATTCTTTGATTTTTTTTGCTCTTTTATTTGTTACAGTCATTTGACTGCGGCCATGCTGGAGCACCGCCTTGAAGGGTTTTAGTCGGAAAAAATCGACCCCCTGGATTTATTCTTTGTAAGCCTAGTACTTGTTTTATCGGTCTCTTTCGCCGAACTGCTAGGTTACGGGGACATAAACTCACCCGCACCGGTTGTCAAGTGATGGCGGGTGGGGTGGGGGACAAACACAGACACACACATGCGCGCTCACATACACACACAAGCACACACGACACATACGTACAAACACAAACACACACACGCGCACAAACACACACACACACACACACACACAAATACACAAACACACAAACACACACACACAAATACACAAACACACAAACACACACATACAACGGGCTTCTTTCAGTTTTCTCTACCAAATCCACTCACAAGACTTTGGTCAGCCCGTGGCTGCTGTAGAAGACACATGCCCGAGGTGCCACGCTGTGGGACTGAACCGGGAACCATGTGGCTGGGAAGCAAACTTCTCACCACACAACCACGCATGCGCTTAGAGAAAGGAAAAATTGAGAGGAAAATATAGAGAGAGAATTGGTCCATACGATGGCTGGAAGACTGATCGGCATAGACAAATAAATAAATACACTTCCGCCCAAAAATAATCCTTTCTGCTCTAGGAACAAGGCCTGAAAATTTTTGGGGAGGAGGCTAGTCGATTACATCGACACCAGTGCACAACTGGTACTTATTTTATCGACCCCGAAAGGATGAAAGGCAAAGCCAACCATGGCGAAATTTGAACTCAAAATATGAAGATGGACGAAATTCCAATAAGAATTTAGACCGCTGTGCTAATGATTCTGTCAAATTGCCGCCTTAAAATTTGCATATTTCATATACCGTGTTAATTTAATGAATTAATAAATTTGTGAATTGATGAATATATGAATATATGTATGTTGTTTGGCAGAATGTGTCGCTATCTGTTAATTATTTGCAAAGAGTCTATCAATTGAAAGGTCACGCTTCTTGAGAAAGAAAAATAAAACCAATAACTCAATAAATAGGAAGAAAAACGTTAACCAAATATTTATATCGGCCACAATTGCCACAATATTACTTAAAACAGAATAAATCAATTAAACCAATACAGGTCCAATTATCTAATGATTAAAAAATTTCCTTGGGTGGGTAATAAATAAATAAATCTTAACAGAGTTTATAGGAACTAAAAGGGATCAGTGTTCAGAAAGTTTATATAGTATTATAAAACTTTAAAAAGCATTATAATGTCAGTGGTTAAAGATGATGATGCAGTTATTATAAAATATATCGCAATGCTAGAATTAACATTGAAATTATAAATGGTATAAAACATAACAACCAAGTGTGTATAGCAACAAACTTATATTTGTTGTTGGTTTTTTTTAGACGCGTTGAAAGTGAATCGCACGATACAGACAAGAAAGTGATATTTTGAACGCAGTGGAGGCGCAATGGCCCAGTGGTT
>NW_021836627.1:0-10000 GCF_006345805.1 Octopus sinensis | reverse complement strand
AGATGCCTGCTGTTGCTAACCCAAACCATATTATTAGCAACAGATATCTACTGTTGCTAATACTAACTATATTCTTTGCAACAAACGTCCACAGTTACTGAGCCAAAATATAGTTTTGGCGACAGATGTCGGCTGGGCCAAGGTGTATTTGTAACAACAGATGTCAAATTTACAGACAAAACTCAATTTCTGTTAACAGAGGTATATATTGTAGTACATGGCCTAGTGGTTAGAGCAGCGGACTCGCGGTCGAGGGATGCGGGTTCGAATCTCAGACCTGGCGATGTGTGTGTTTATGAGTAAAACACATAAGCTCCACGCGGCTCCGCCAGAAGGTAATGGCGAACTTCTGCTGACTCTTTCGCCACAACTTTCTCTCACTCTTTCCTCCTGCATCTAGCAGCTCACCTGCGACGGACCGGCGTCCCGTCCAGGTGGGGAACCTATACGCCAAGGAAACCTGGAAACCGGCCCTTATGAGTCAGGCATGGCTCAAGTAGGAATAAACTATAGCTATGTGTGAATGTGCGTGTGTGTGTATGTGTATGTATGCGTGCGTGTGTGTGTGTGTGTGTGTGTGTGTATTCCTAGTAACATGTGTACACTATCCCAAGCCCAAATGAGATACCTGTTTAGTTTAGCCAAACTATATTCCTAGAAAGTGATGTGTATTATTGGAAGACCAAACTATTTCCCTCGCAACGGATGTTAGATATTACTTGACAAGGCTCAATTTCTAGCAACGAATGTATGCTGTTGGTAGCTTAAACAATATTTCTAGCAACAGGTTTCTACTATTTCTAAACTGAACTATATTCCAAATAGATGTATGCTGTTGGTAGGGCAAGTTATATTTTTAGTGGCAGATACAAGTTGTTGCCAAACCAAAGAATGCGTCTCGCAACAGATGTCTTTGTCTGCTCGACCGAATAATACTCTCAGAATAAGATTTGTTCTTTGCGACATGAAACTATATTTCTGACAACAGAGGTTAAATTGCTGCCGGTCAAAACTTTATTTCTGACAATAGTTTTCAGTTGTTGCTAGACAAAACTCCGCGCGTATATATATTATTATATATATATATATATATATATATTATATATTATATATACTAGCAGTATCCGCCCGGCGTTGTCCGGGTTTGTAAGGGAAATAACATATAAGCATTTTTAGAGAGTTATAGCCAAAAAATAGCAAAAAATGCATTAAAAGTGGAAAAAAATGATGGTAAATTTTTTTTAAATCGTAGACTCATCGTAGACGCGCGCTAATACCCAGAAGGGCTCGATATGAATCACGGCTATAAAATACCCGGTTTTGGTTAAACTGCACCGCAAAATGTGGGAGTAGTTAGGAATCTAAATCGTAGGAGACAGACACCACACAACTAGAGTTTTATATATAACGATATCTTACCAAATATGGTCTTTTCCATACCGATAAAACTACTAGGTGAAATTTATTAATTTTATTAAATTAATTATATTTCACTCTTTTTGTATATTGTACGCTATTACTCCCATACAATAAATCTGCGGAACTTCGTTTCGTTGATAATGTTTTTGCAACTCACGTGGTAATTTTGGAGGGAGATACGATTTCGCTTGTCTATATAAATGTAGTGATGCTGGCAGACCACTATATCGTTCGGTGTCGCCTGATCGAGCCGGTATAGTAGGTGAGTCTTTTTTCCCCTAGCATTTCTAGATTTATAGGAAATATTATATTGACAAGGAAATGAACCGCTGATTCTAATCCAGAAATGAATTTTCGTCTATAATTAATCCAAATAGGCTGTGTTTTCGTTATTTTCTTTCTCTTTACCATATATGGGTTGCAAATTCTGATTGTTTGTGGAGACTTTTTTACTAGTAGGGGAAATGGTGATCTATTTGGCTGCCATTTCTAATATTTTCGGTATGTGGTTTTGAGCAACTTGTTGCAATTAACCCTTTATTGTAATTAATATAATCCTTACCAAATATGGTCTTTTCCATACCGATAAAACTACTAGGTGAAATTTATTAATTTTATTAAATTAATTATATTTCACCCTTTTGTTGGTGATGTATATATATATATATATATATATATATATATATATATATATGTATATATAAGGATAAGAGCGTTAATTTAAATATCGATCTTATCAAGTGGCTAGCATTATTATTAAAATTATAATTCAGGGTATCTAAGAGATACCTCCACGCTGGAAATAGCAGCCAAAACTTGACTCTAAAATCACATTAAATGTTCATACAGCACCAGGAGAGAAGACAAAAGTTATATATATATAACTTTCTCTTACTCTTTCTTCCTGCTTCTGTTGTACCTGTGTTTCAAATTGCCAGCCTTATCACACTCTGTGTCACGCTAAATCTGATACACGTGTCTGTGGAATGCTCAACCAGTTGCACGTTAATTTCACGAGCAGGCTGTTCCGTTGATCGGATCAACTGGAACCCTCGTCGTCTTAACCGACGGAGTGCCAACCACTATATATATATATATATATGCACTGTTGTTATGCCAAACTGCATTTCTAGTAAGTGATGTTACTGTTGCTAGGCCAAGGTATATTTCTGTTCGAGATGCTTGCTGTTACTAAGCCCAAAAGTATTTCTAGCAACAGGTGTTAGTTGTTGGTTGGCCAATTTATATTTACACCTACAGATGCCTATGGTTGCTAGACAAAATGTCTATTCCCAGCAACAACCTAACAGTCTGCGTTTCTTGAGGATGATCTTCGTGGAGTCGTCGAGTGGGGTAATGGCAAGGTAATGTTGGCAAGGCAAAGCTTTTGTCAATTAATCGCTCGTTATAGGCAGCCATTCCTTCCATCCATTACTATGGACGAGTTTGATCTTCTAGAATCTATCTGACTTCGTTTGATTTTGATCAATAATCTCTCTTAGAACAAATATGTTCAGCTCATTGCCAAATTGGCTGCCAAGAAGCTTGGAATCCTTTCTGTGTTCGCAAAATTCTTATATCTAAGAGTATTTTGTATCTCTAAAAGGCCACCATTCGACCTTGTATTGAATACTGCTGTCATATTTAGGCTGGTGTGACTTCTGTGTGTCAAAAAGTGTTGATTGAATTCGGAATCCAGTCTTTAACATGATATGTCCTCTTCTTTCCACTGAGTTGGAGTCTTAAGCTCATCGTCGTAATGTATCTCCTCTGTGTCTTTTCTATAAATAATTCCATTGCCTTTTCTCTGTTAAACTTTACATGATCATTCTGATGAATTTTATAGATAGAGATCTTGTATGCTCTGTCAAGACCTTTAACTGTACCACCCGCTTCTCTTCTCAGGCGCGTAGCTTCATTGTTGAGCTTCGTGTTAGCTCTCTTCTTCTTTCCTCGGACTGATTTTCTCCGGAGATCATCACCATCATCTTTTCTTCTGGTTTCTCATATTCAGTCCTTTAAACTATCTATCAATCAACGTCTTTTGAATTTGCTTGTTGCCTAAATGCTAGACTAATTAGGACCGAGTTGTTTAACTCTATTGTCTTCTCATTATATTGGAAGATTTCCAGCTGGTCTCTTCTGATGTTTTAGACACCACACAACAACTGCACCGATCCATCTGTTGTGTGCATTACATCCGTTATTTGCTGCCAATCCAGGCCATATTGTTGGCAACAAATATTGGATGTTGTTGGCCATGGCATCGTTTTGAGTTTTACTCAGAAAAAAAGCGAGTCCTTTTAATGATAGACATTTAACTGGACATCCGTTACAGGAGTAATTAATCCAGGAACAGGAGTAACTATGCATATGACTATCGTTATACACGTAGACAATATATCATTAGATGTATTTGAGAATATATTGGTATGGCTGTATACATTTGTACTGTCAGAACGAGTGCACATGTATATGCATTTATTGATTGAGGCCAGCTGATACGATCAACGGAACAGTTTGCTCGTGAAATTAGCGTGCAAGTGGCTGAGCACTCCACAGACACATGTGCCCTTAACGTCGTTCTCAGGGAGATTCAGCGCGACACAGAGTGTGACAAGGCTGGCCCTTTGAAATACAGGTACTACTCATTTTCGCCAGCTGAGTAGAGCAACGTGAAATGAAGTGTTTTGCTCAAGGACACAACGTGTCGTTGGGAATTGAACTCACGACCTTACGATCATGAGCCGAATGGCCTTCAAGCATCGTTGAAGAAACCACATTGCATCATTTAACAATGTCTGCATAAGACAATACACATCACTGGCTGATCTGATCTGGAACCTTAAACAGAAAGAGATGCAACGCAACGTAACTTTGCCTGTGATATGGAATGCATCCCGTACAATACATAGTCAGATTCGTGTAGCCTATGCTTGGAAGAGAGACACTATGCGTCATAATATGCAATGACAGACAGCAAATATTCTGGAATTGTGCAAAAATGTACCCAGAGACTTAAAAGCATATATATATATGCACTTACGAGGTGTATATATAGAATAAACATTGAATGTATTTCTATAATAGTATTGTTCTATATGAATAAACATATCACGATATGTGGAACGATGTAAGTCTGTACAAACAAACCTTATAAGTTTACTCCGGAGCCGTGCTTCTCAACCGGGGTCCGTATAAGATTTTGTGGGGTTCACACAAGAAAAACAGTAAGCTGGTGATCCTCAGCAGTATTTCATTGGCCCGTGGAGAACATTTGCATTGAATGTATTTATTGCAAGAATCGGTTATGCTTCTTTCTCTGCCATTTTGTATAGTTTAACCTACGCAAGTGAATGCATGGCAAACAAAATAGGAATTTTGAAAGAAGTATCTATAAAATTAGTTTTTAAAACATTGAATGGCTTTGGGGCGTCCACCAGAATAAAATAATAATCAAAGGGGTTCATATATATATATATATATATATATATATATATATATATATATATATATATATATATATATTATATATATATATATAAAATCGTTGGGAACTACTGTCATGCAGTATTAAATTTCCTTTTAAGCATAAATTCATAATTCCAAACGAATCGATATAAATAGGTAAAAAGCATTATTTATGATCGTGAATGTAGGTTTCATAAGTAGAGTAATATGAATGGATAGGCATCCATGAGAATGAAAAGCGTGGAATGTATGTTTGGATAAATATATGCATGTATATACACATGTGTGTACATCAGTGTAGTATATATATATATATATAATCTATCAGAAAGGAACTCTAATCTTTTGATAAGCATAACAATGCGCAACCGGTAAAAAGAACTTTCACCTAATTAAGTTACTTAAATTACTTAAATTATTTTGTCGCATTTTCTTTTGTCTTCATTTCCTTTTATATATATATATAAACGATATATATATATATATATATATATATATATATATATATATATATATATATATATATATATATATATAAGTATATATATATATATATATATATATCTATATATTATATATATGTATATATTATATATATATATATATATATTATATATATTATATATTATATAATATATTATATATAATATATATATAGATGTTGTGTGGTGTGTTGTGTGTATGTATATGTATATAAATGTGTGTGCAAGTAAATTTGTTAGTTTACCAGAATTTTTTAATGACTTGAGGCAACAGGGATAAAGACTGTCGTAGCGATTCAATATATTCGAAATTAAGTCTGTATGATGATAGATTTCGATATCCTTCTGTGTTAAGGAAGAGAGCATGTGTTACGGGTTTTCTTTGATGTGGAACGGTAACAGACACAAGAGACAGTTAATTGTTAAAATTTCATCTTTTACGTTATTCTTATCGTTAAATGTTCTTTTTTATTTTCCTAAAATTTCAGACAAGCCTGTGGTTAAATTCGAATGAATATGCTGTTTCTTTATTCGTTATTTAAAAAATTTCCCTTAATTTATTTTTGTTGTTTTTTTTCTAATCTGTATCTCTTTGTCTTTCCTTGTCCTTCTTTGCCAGAGAAATACTAAGCGTAGTACTTCGGTATATCTGTAAGATTTGGAGAAAACTCGAGATGATACAGCAGTGCTTTAACTCTGGTCACCTACTTTTATTCATGTTGTCGATATTCTCAGTGCACAGAACACTAACACTTGTGCTGAAAAATTTTCCGTTATACTGCCCACCCTCGACCCTCTAGTGTCATTATCTGGAAGCCAAATCTTTTACGACAATGTTCAGTACCCACATTCTCCGACCCTGGGATCGGCAACTAATTATAATTGTAATGATCCTAGTATTATAAATCCCAGTAACAACCATGCAAACACCAGTAACTCTCGAGAGCTTGAACTATTACACCGTAATAACGTGGGATCGCGTACCCGTAATAATAAATCTCATATCTTAGAAAATATTGGGTGAAATTATTCAGGCAAAATGTCATGTCCACTTCCTGATCAATGTCTAGCAGTAAATGTAATTTACAAACGTAATTTTGTGAGGGACCAATATTTATATTTATATCGGCTGCTCCGTAAATCTCAAGCAACGCTTACGTAACCATTATTCTTCCTTTAAATTAAGACATGAGCAAGCAGGGCTTCTCTAGATACGAAGATTTGGGAACTCAAGGACGACAATGTTAAATTTGATTTGAGTTGAGCCATCATTAGGGTCGATAAACCATACTCAAACAGCAGATACGGGTGCAGGCTTTGTTGTATGGAGCTGTTTGAAATTTTAAAGAGATCAAATAGTGAAAATCCTATAAATAATAAACTAGATCGTCGTCTTTCCTGTATTTATGATGCTACCCGTACCTTTAAATATTTTAAGGACATTAAACAACCTCCATAATAGCTCCTAACCTTGGGCCAATCTAATATACTCCCTCTATTGGTGACCTAAAAGGCGATTGATCTGCTTAATTGTTTTGAGTCCTTATAGTTTCGTTTTTCTTTACCATTTCTTCCTAACCACTCTTACTATACTTGCATGGTATGCTATATTGAAGGAACTGACCATTCTTTTTGTGGGGTACCCAGTATTACGCATTAGTGATAGCGAAAATATCTAACCTACAAGTAGCAGCCTGTACACCCTAGCCAGTTCTTTTCCAATTCCAATAAGTAATCCTTATACCTAGATGCAGTTATTTGTGCTGCGCATGTTAAATAATTGATGGAACACACTATCCAAACCTCTTACCTGTGACCATTGTCCGGAGCTGCATTACCTGTTTCACACAATGGTGATTGTTCTATCTAATTAAATAATATCAACGTCACCTGTATAACATTACAAATTGTTAATCATTAGACTACTTCCAACTGCTGGTTTTCTTTGATATCCGATCTGGTATTTCCTACAACTCGGTACTCGGTGTAGTTTATTATATAACACTCTCTTTCTTTGAACTCCTTAATGATAAATAGTACTCGACTATTGCCACTCTCCAGACAAACATATCCTAATATTACAAACGGTCACCACTATCTCATATAACATATTCGTATCTAAAACAACACCCTACATCTTTCTCCTTTACCAGATAAATCAGTCGCACAAAACACTACAATTCCTTAACAGTTAGAACTTACCATTCGATTGTCTTCGTACTCTCTCCCAACATTCAACCTATATCCATAGAATACCCCTAAATTCTGTGTATCTCTGCCCTCCTCTTTTTGTTCTTTAGCCACATCCCTGTTGTATTTTTGGGATATTCTTTTGTTTGTAAAACTGCGTTTCATCTGGTGATTACGGTTTTTTATAATGAAGTAATGTTCTCATTCTTCTATTTAAAAATGCGTAAGAAACAGCTGCAATGAAAGCAAAAAATGGAACATGAATGTAACAGGCAACAACAAAACATCCGGACAGTTAAACGATACAAAAAAGGACAGGAAAAAAACAAGGACGGGTCATTCGGAGTTTTCTATCTTCAGTCGAGTTCCAGATTTTCCCAGCAGTTTCGGCCGGTTACACTATATGTATGTATTGTATGTAGGTATATCTATGTATATATATATATATCTATATGTATATATATATGTATATATATATATATATATATTATATATATAATGCATACACACCCACACAACATATATTATATATATATTATAATATATATATATATATATATATATGCATATATACACGTTTATATAATATGTGTGTATGTATGTATACATGTTTGTATGTATGTGTGTATGCATGTGTGTCCATGCATGCGTATTGTTCAAAGGGAACAAGAAGAAGTATTCAATACATAATGTAGAGTATAATTATGTTCATTCGAAAAAGTCGTTCAGTGTTCTTCTGAGACGGAAGGAGCTGGTTTCTAGCAAAGAAACAAAAGTTCCATCATTGGAATTTGGATAACAACTATAACTTTGGCATCTCGAAACTTAAGAAAGGCTTGTATATTTTTACTGTTCCGCTCACAGATCGTATCTGTAAAGTTAATGTTAGCCGGATTCTTTCTTTGCTTGAAAATCCAAGCTTCTACAGATTGTCGCTTAGACATTTACTAACATAACCACATACACCAATGGTTCTTGGTATAAATGTGAATTTGTAATCAGGGTAGAGGAACTGCAGGTTTCGAAAAAAGTTGTCCATAATATTCACCTTCTTACTGATTTTCGAAGACATGTGCACGTCTACATGATTACAGAAAATTAAATGTTTTTAATTAATTTTTAAGTCAAAACAATGTAAGTTATGAAAAATTCATAATAAAACAGGTTGATGGTTTGTACTTATTAGGACCCTTTCTTCAAGAAATCTTTGGAGAAAGGGTGTTGTTAGCTGACTTCTACTGAGCATTGACTTGTGTTATTGTTTATAATTTACATTGTTTTGGCTTAAAAATATATTTGTATATATCAGAAAGCATTACTACTCTGCAAGAAATTAAATTTCTCCATTAAGAACATATGTTTTCATAGATATTGTGTGGATTTGTCTTTTCTGTATACGATTTGTCTTTTCTGTTCCAAACAATTATATCAGGTCTGTTATATATACACTTTATAGAAGTTTTGATGGAATGTTTCACTAATATTTCTAGAGTTGATATATATTCTTTTATTTCTTTTATTCTTTTATTTGTTTCAGTCATTTGACTGTGGCCATACTGAAGCACCGCCTTTAGTCGAGCAAATCGACCCCAGGACTTATTCTTTGTAAGCCTAGTACTTATTCTATCGGTCTTTTTTTGCCGAACCGCTAAGTTACGTAAACACACCAGCATCAGCTGTCAAGCGATGTTGGGAGGACAAACACAGACACACAAACACACACATACATATATATATATATATATATATATACATATATACGACGTTCTTCTTTCAGTTTCCGTCTACCAAATCCACTCACAAGACTTTGGTCGGCCCGAGGCTATAGTAGAAGACACTTGCCCAAGGTGCCACGCAGTGGGACTGAACCCGGAACCAATTGGTTCGTAAGCAAGCTACTTACCACACAGCCACTCCTACGCCTATGTATATATTCTATAGTAGAGCTGCTGTTTATATTTATCCGAAGGCAGCCTTTTCTGCGATGGCATTGTTTACTGTGTCAACAACAACATCATGTCGCAGCGGGAGGTTTATACCTCGATGACATTTTTGGGCCACTGATTACATGTGTTATGTTCTCCGCAGAAGAGGGAAATAATCGACATTTGCGGTAGCATCTTGGGATTTCGATATATGTATATATGCATGTATGCATCTCACTCTTTTTCTACCTGTCTGTCTGTCCGCCCATCCATTCATCCATCTGTCTGTCTGTCTGTCTGTCTGTCTGTCTGTCTGTCTGTCTATTCATCCATCTGTCTGTCTATCTGTCTGTCTATCTATTCATCCATCCACCTACCTATCTACCTACCTACCTACCTATCTTATCTATCTATCTATCTATCTATCTATCTATCTATCTATCTATCTATCTATCTATCTATCTATCTATCTATCTATCTATCTATCCATCCACCTACCTACCTACATACCCA
>NW_021836626.1:7500-15000 GCF_006345805.1 Octopus sinensis | reverse complement strand
ATAATGATCATCATCATCATCATAATGATGGTTATGATGCTCATCACGATCATCATCATAATCATGACCATCTCGATCATCATACATAATCATCATGGCCGTCATGATCCTAGTCGTCGTCATCATCATAATCCTCGTCGTCGTCGTCATCATCATCATCATCGTTTATCAGCAGTAGCAGTAGCGTCAATATCGCTATCATCTTCATGATGATGATCGCTATCGTCACCATCGTTGTCAACGGAAATCAGCACCACCACCATCACCATCATAACCACTACCTCCACCACCACCACCACCATCACATCATCATCATTATCTTCTAAGGCCAAACCGGTAGATTCGTCAGAGTATGGAACAAACCTCTTGCGCTTTTTGTACTGGTTAAGATGGCGATCTGGTAAAATGGTTTGCACGTCGGGCAAAACGCTTAGCGGCATTTCATACGTCTTCACGTTCTAAGTTCAATTCCTGCCCCGGTTAACTTTGCATTTCATCCTTTTGAGTTTGATAAAACGAGTACAAGTCGAAAACTGGGAGGGGGTGGTCACAAACTTTTTCATATCCGAAAAGTCACAGGAGACAGTTTCTTTTGTACAAAACGGTTTCTTAACAAGCTTCAAATCCCTCACGAATATGGCATGA
This sequence comes from Octopus sinensis, assembly GCF_006345805.1. Taxonomy (NCBI): domain Eukaryota; kingdom Metazoa; phylum Mollusca; class Cephalopoda; order Octopoda; family Octopodidae; genus Octopus; species Octopus sinensis. The sequence continues at coordinate 14,355 of NW_021836626.1, read as the reverse complement.
TTTGATTCTTCGCTGATGAAACAAGTTCCGATCGCGAACAAATATGTGACAGGGAAAACGATAAATGGTTATATGCTGATCCTTCTGATGTCCTTTGAGGGATTAGCTCTAAGTTTTTAGCAACTGTGATTGTTTTAGAATCTCATGTCATGCGACTTCACATAGTTCCACGGATGTAAGGTAATATGATACCTTGGTCTTAGTGTTAATGCTGTTGGCTATGTTGAACTGCTGGAGAAAGATATAAAGCCTTGAATGAATGATGTACATAGTGGAAGGCCAACGTATTTCAACAAACTTTCTTACGAAGCCCACATCACAGACGATCATGTAACACCAAATCTGAGATCTCTAAACTCACCAGATTTAAATACCATGAACTTCTACTTTGGGAGAGTTGCTGAAAAGAAGGGTAATTGGTTCTTTCATAGTGCTCTAGCTTTATTGAAGATCACCATTGTTCCGGTAATGACCAAAGGTAACAAGAACTGTTTAACGGAGGCAAGTCAACGTCTACGGCCCTGCATTGAAGCAGCTACTGAATTTAGCTTATAACAAATCTTATCAAGAACACGTGCTGTGTACTTTATTAAAATATATGAAGTCTAATGAATTACAGAAAATGTCTTCACATACCTCTAACACATTGTTTTATGACTATGTATATGATATTCGATAGATGTTAAGACAGTTACTAACTCTAGATACTATCATTAAAGAGCAAACATTTACGATAATATACTTGCGTAATATATGTTGTCTATGTAAGGGCTTAAGCTAGTAAAATCGTTAGCACGCCGACAAAATGCTCAGTGGTATTTCGTCCGTCTTTACGCTCTGCATTCAAAGTTGAGTCGACTTAGCCTGTCAATGTTTCGTTGGTGATGAAATAAGTACCAGCTGAGCACTGCAATCAGTCTAATCGACGTATTCCTCTTCTGAATACGAAAGCATGGCCGATGCGCTACGTCTGTGTAGACTTCATCGAAGTCGATGGAGTATAACATGAGTATTCGATAAGTGCTATTTTATTATTGTTTTACAGAGAGTCGGAATTACTCCCACTTAAGTATAGTAACAGTTACGTTATCACGCAAGATATTGTTCTTGTTTAGGGAGTCTTAACATGATTCCATAGTATTTCTTATTAAGAATCTCCATACAGTTCTCTACCTCCTAGAAATAGCTATTATAATCCACTCATTTCTCTGTTTCGTGTTTCAAACGAAAGGTCGCATTGCATAATATAAGTGCATCATGTACATGATAAACCTATTATAATTTGAGGTCGTTAAGTTCGCAACACCAACCAATTTTCTATTAGGGGACATTTGACCTTCGTTAAACAACAACAGTAACAAAACTAACATCAACAAATAACATCGATGGTTAATTATTCTTAGTTTCAAATGGATCTACTTTAAATAGCCAACCATGGCTATGGTCTCTCATTGAAGTGATATCGAAACACACGGCAGCGAGATGGCAGAATTTTTTATGTTTTGGGAAAACTGCTTTGCGGTATTACTTCCGGCTCGCTTAGCTCTGAATTTTAATCACGCAGAGGTGAACTTGAACTTTTTTCTTCGTGGGTTGAGAAAATAAAGTCCTACTCAAATACTGAAGGCGATGGTGTCCACTAATACACCCAAAAGAAATTGCCGGCTTCGTGTCTAAATCCGAAACCGTTGTTAAAATATTCGTCCCAAATTATGGCATAAGGTCGTAATTTCTGGGGAAGGTGTACGCTGATTATATAGATCCCAGAGCTTAATTGGAACTTATATTATCGACCTCGAAAGGATAAAAGTCAAATTTAACCTTAGCGGATTTCGAACTCAGAACGTAAAAACGGGCGAAATGCCAATGATCTGCCAGATTTTCGACTTAACCGTTGTTAAAATATTTCTACTATTAAATGAAGACGGAGGCGCAAAGGCCTAGTGGACACACGGTCGGAGGATCGCGGTTTCGATTTCCAGACCGGGCGTTGTGTATGTTTAATGAGCAAAAACACCTAAAGTTCCACGAGGCTCCGGCAGGGGGTGGTGGCGACCCCTGTTGTACTCTTTCGCCCCAACTTTCTCTCACTCTTTCTTCCTCTTTCTTGAATAACGCTGCTCAGCTGCGGGGAAAACATACGCCACAGAAACCGGGAAACCGGGTGCATGAGCCTGGCTAGGCTTGAAAAGGGCACATAAATAAATAAATAAATAAATAAAATTAAATGAAGACTACAATGAAGGATTAGTATGGAATGCAATGTTGCTATGATTCGTCAGGTTATATCAAGCTTCGATAACATTGTTATATTTTGGTAATAATGCTACTTTGTACTACGAAAGATATCTATAGATTTCTATCCAAATTATATCAAGAAAATTACAGAGTGATGTTTACATGTGTCTATATACTTGTAAACAAGGTTTCATGTCTCACCCGACGCAGACGATGCGTTATTTTCAAAGTGCTTACATTTCTCTTTACTGAAGCAGACGATGCGTTCAAAAATGTCTACCCTACGTTAATGCCAGGCTTTTACATGTTTGCAGACGATAAGTTTACGTATGTCTACATGGCACCGTTGATTTCCTGACAAGGAAGGATTTATCTGTAAGAAATGAATGAAGAAAAATATCTGCAAGAAATTTATCACGTGGAGATAATATGTTTATTATGTTGTCATCGCAAACCTTCGTTACTAATTCATTACGCATCACAAGACGATTAATTTCTATGTTTGTTTTAAATATTGTAAGTCCAATCTCATTAAGTTTTGCATAAGAAATTTACTGGAAATTTCGAAAATCTTCGGCGCCGTTTGCATTATAAAAATCAATGTAAATAACAATAATTAGGGCGGCTAAATTAAGAAAACATTAAAATGAAAGTGAAAATATTAATAGGACACAAGTATCAATAATTCACTAATCCGGCATGGGAAGGTTGTTATTCCCATGCTGGGCACTTGATAAGTTCGATATTTAAATAACGATCTTATCCATATTTATATAAATTTATATATTTATTTCGACATTATATTCACTGCGGTGCTATATTTGACCACATCACACGAGGAGTTTTAGGCGGGCAATTTAAACTAGTCGTGTGCATACGTGCATATATATGTATGTATACGTTCGTTTATGTAAGTATTCGTATGTTTATATATATATATATATATATATATATATATATATACATATACACATATATCATATATATATAATATATATATATATAATATATATATATATATAATATATTATATATATAATAATATATATATATATATATATGGTAATTTATGTGCTGTGTATATTCAACTGATGAGGCAAAGCATTTCTTTGCCGAGCCAGAAATCTGAGATCTGGAATTATCCAGTATTTTTTTGCTAGTTTATTTTGTCTTTTTATTTACTCTCCTGGTGCTGTATTAATTTTAATGTGGTTTTAGAGTCAAGTTTTGTTTGCTATTTCAAGCGTGGTCGTATCTCTTAGACACCCTAATTTATAATTTATATATATATATATAAAGAATTAACAGAATGAGATAAAAATCCAAGGCTGTGAAAGATTTCAGAACATTTATATAGAGGTCTTACAGCAGAATGGTATACATATAAGTTTCCTGTGCGATATATATATATACAACTTGCTTTAGTCACTTTCCGTCTGCCAAATCCAGTCACAACCATTTGGTCGGCCTGAAGCTATAGTAAAAGATACTTTCCCAAGGTGCCACACAAGGGAACTGAACCCAAGACCATGTAAATGAGAAGCAAATTTCTTGCAAACATGCCTGATCAACATTCTGTAAAAACCAAAAAAAAAAAAAAAGAAAAATTTATCAAATTCCTCTTCGACCTCCAAACCAACCCAAAGCAGTAGCTTATAATTAAATGATACTCTCCATAATGTTCCAGATAACAAAGAAAATGAGAAGAAAGGAAAGGAAAATACCTCCATATTGTCTTTTCGGAAAAATCTTTTCACGGAATTTTGTAAAAATTCTTTTCAAAATTAAAGGGAGGAACAAAAGCGTAAAAACCTCAAACAAGAAATAAATCGTCGACAGCAACAACAACAACAACAATGATAGCTGCAATAGTATCAATAATGACAAGCGGAGCAAGAACAACAACAAGTGAAATATTTTTTGAAGAAGCTTGATAACGATTAAGGGAGAGAAAAGAAAAATTAACCCCATGCATGTTTACGTAATATTTTGCCTCAATTTTTTGGCAGGGTTGGGAAAAAGTTAATCCGTGTCTGTGTATGTGTGTGTGTATGGGAGTGTGTGTGTGAGAGAAAGAAAGAGAGAGTGAGAGAGATGTGAGTGGTGTATGTGTGAATGTATGTGTGTGTCTGTGTACGGGTGTGTGCATGTGTGTCTATGTTTAATGCATGCTTTTTCGTTTTTGTCACTTGTCCGCCATATCTCAAATCTGTATTCAAGCTCACTTTTGAGTTTCGTTATATAACAATACCCAAACAAAAACAACAACAACAAGAACAGCTACTACTGCTACTACTACTGTTACTACTACTACTACTACTACTACTACTACTACTACTACTACTACTACTAATACTACTGCGGAGGATGAAGGGGATGATGTACAAAGAAAAATCGTAATGCTGATGGTATCAATAACGTCCATACCAACAGTTACAATAACAACAATAATTACAATATTAACAAGAAAATGACAACAGCGATAATGACGATAACAAAAACAATAAAACTACTTTATTATTATTATTATTATTATTATTATTATCATCATAATTATTATTATTATTATTTTGATTATCATTATTATTGTTATTATTATCATTATTATTATTATTATTATCATTATTATTATCATTATCATTATTATTATTATAGTTATTATTAACACTATTATTATTATTATTAGTATAATTATTATTATTACTATTATCGTTATTATTATTATTATCGTTATTATTATTATTATTATTATTATTATCATTATTATTATTATTATTATTATTATTATTATTATTATTATTACTGCTGTGTTTTTCTTCAGATTATTATTAGTGTCATTATTATTAGCATCATTATTGCTGTCGTTCCTGTTGTCTTTTAGCTGTTGATGTTGTTGTTGTTGTTGTTGTCTTCTTCTTCTAAATATTTTCTTTACCGTTTCTTTTTCTTCCCCTGTCACGGTTATCTTATGCTGTCGAGCGTTGAACTAGAAGAACCATCGTTTAAAACAAAGACAAATAAAAATTAATCATTCAGCTATTCTGTTAGCTGATGCTGTTTCTAATGGTGAGGATGATGATGCTGTGTTTCATCTATTTTGTTTTGTTTCGGGAGTAAATCGCCCGTTTCATTTTATTTGTTCCTCCACCCAAAATTTAATTTAAACAAACAACAGCACCGGAACCTTTCCGTGTTTGGCGTTTTCACCTTCCTCGCCATTATAGGAGTTATATCATTCACACCTCTTAATGATTTCACAACAGCTAAATATTCCTGTAAAAGACTTTATAAAAGACACGCTTATAATATTAAACATATAACGACACACGTACACACCACCTCACACACACCGACACAAGCACACACACAAACAAACATAAAGATAAACATACCCTTATCTGAGCATATATGCATATGTATATGCACAAATTCATGTATGTGTAAATATATGTATTTATGGCTATATATATATATATATATATATATATATATATATATATATATATATATATATATACCTGTTCTGTGTATACGTATGTTTGTATATAAATTAAAGCAATAGAAGAAATGTGAGAAGCTTTTTGTGTATTTATACATTTTTGCACGCATTTCATTAATGGAAATTTTGCGATGTAATTCATAACCTCATAATCAGATAAACATCTTCAAGTCTTCAGAGACTGTAGAGCAAACGGTCAAATTGACTTTAAATCACGTGATGTCAGTTTGGCACATAGATCATCTCTACAGAATCCTTGTACGAATGTATGAAAGAAGCGTAAGAATATTGTTTTAAGTCTCATTGTTTCTATATATACTCTGTGTTCAGAGTATCAATAGATAACTACAGCAAAAGGTTTTTGAAATAATTTGATTTTGTCACGAATGAATTTTTTTGAATTAAAATAGAAATTATTTACATTATTTACATTTGACGGATATTTGTCCACATCTTGTTTGTTGTTAACACCAACGTATCGGCTGATATACCCTCCAGCCTTCATCAGGTGTCCTGGGGATATTTCGAACCTGGGTTCCCATTCCTAAGATATTTTTCGATGTTATTGTTGTTATTATTATTATTATTATTATCATTATCATTATTATTCTGGTCACAGCCTGGAATTGAACTCAGAATCTTGGGGTTAGTAGCCCACACTCTTAACCACTACGCCATATGCAGTGAATTTATTTTAGGTCTTATAAATCTAATATTTCCCTATCCTTCCTTAATATCGGCTCCCATACACTACTCATAACTATATCTACACTCGGTCTGCTTAGGAGGTTGTTGCGTTCTAACATATGTGCTGCTTTAATTTAGTTTTCGTATTTTTAGTGGTGTTCTCTGTCTATTATTTTAACTTCACCCCACAGGGGGAGCTGGTCCACATTTTTCCATACATGGTCAGCTATACCCGAATTATCAATATCTCCTCTTGTCACAGCTTTGCAAAGTTCGTCTACCCATATTGTGAGGGTGTGGCATGTTTTTCCATTGTATAACCTACCACAAATGCATGGGATAGAATACACGCAAACTTTGGTTATATTCCCTTCTACTGGTGCTTTTAATCTAAGATATATATATATATATATATACACATATACATCATA
>NW_021836626.1:0-5000 GCF_006345805.1 Octopus sinensis | reverse complement strand
GATTTGTTTACCCGCACATCAGACTCCTTTAATACGTATTACATCCATTACGAATTTTTCCTTATTTCTGTGTGTGTGTCTGTGTCTGTGTGTGTGGTGACAATATGAGGAAGCTTTGTCTTTTAAAAAAAGAGAAAATGCTCCTTTACTTCATCATTATCATCGTCATCATCATGATCATTATTATTATTATTATTATTATTATTATTATTATTATTATTATTATTATATTCTTATTATTTATTGATTACTATTATTATTATTAATTATTATTATCATTATTATTATATTATTATTATCATTACTTATTATTATTATGCATTATTTACTATTATTATTATTATTATTATTTTTTATATTATTATTATTATTATTATTAATATTATTACTATATTTTATTATACATTATTATTATTATTTATTATTATTATTATTATTATTATTATTATTCTTGATGTTATTATCATTTATTTATTTATTTCATTTTCTATTTGTTCAGAGTTTTTTTTCTTCTTGGCTCTTACAGTCATCTCTCTTGAGAATGATGCGATAGTTTTATGTACTGCTAATTGCTGGCGTCATTTTCATTATCTCACTGTTCATTACAAATAATACTTTCTCTTAGTTCCTGCCATTTTTTTCTTCAGCTTTAGTTTATTATTTTATTGTTATTTGAAAAGGATAGAAGAAAAAAACACCATGTTACTTTTTTGCTGTTAGTTTTAAATTCCTCATGTACACACATATACAAACGCACACATATATATATATATATATATATACATGCAAATGTATAGGTAGATTTGTGTATGTGTATATATTATATGCATTCATACTTCATTTTCTACCCTTGAATTTTCTATTATTTTATTTACAATTTTTACTATATGCCGCACTCCATAACACATAAGGTTTCCTATCATGTTATAATGACATTGCTGCAATTCATTTTCAGTCATTCTGTCATTTTTTCCTGGTCAAGTATTTTAACCAGTTTACCATTCCCAGTCCTCCCCTCCTGCTGCAGCATCCCCTATCTTACTAAGCCACCAACCCAACCCTTGCACTATCTCAACACGTTTCCTTTTTTTAAGTTTTTGTAATTTTCTTCTAATTTTCTTGGCTATTAGATATTAGATATTTTTGCTGTTAGTGATTTTTAACTCTTAGTGTTTTATTATATATTTTCATTGTTTCCAAACTATTCACATTTTTTTCCTTTTTATTTCCTCTATTAATTCGCTTTTCAACCATTCTTTCTTTACGTCCAACAGCTTACTTTTATTTTACAAGATATATTTGTCTGTTATTATTGCCATGCATTTTGCACAGATTTTGTTTTTGTATCACATCTTAGGGCTTTCTAATTTCTTTTTATCATTGTATATTTTTTGCTCTCCTTCCAACTTATTTCTATTTTTTTTCCTTATATATTTATAATTTCTTAAATATTTTTTATATGTTTTCTTTCATATCATCGTTAATTTTTGTTACATTGTAATGATAGCATCTCTTTCGAAAATTCACAAGAATCTCATTCTTTTCCTGTGAATGGATCAGAATTCGTTTCGCGAATCTTCGTTGTTTTCTTCGATTAAGGCTCTGTTAAGGGTTAATCTGTTGAAGAATGTTCATATTATGCCCAAAATTGCCTTCTTATCTTGGCCTGGCAGGTTTCATTTGCAGAATATTCTAATTGGCACATCTACTATGACGTGCTCTTTTAGTTCTTCTGTTTCGCCACAAATCCTCTTGTTTCAAGAATAAATGTCATCACTACCATTGTCGTAGTTTGTTGTCACTTCCTATATATATATATATTTCTTTTTTAAAATTTGTTTGTTGTATCAGTTGTCTTTTTTTTGTATCGTATTTGTAATACTGTGTCGTTGTCATAGCCGCCATCTTCGTTGATGCCTTGTAGCTTTTGTCCATATATATATATATATAATATATATAATATATATATATATATATATATATAAACATACACATATACATGTACATATACATGATATATATATATAAAATATATATATATATATATATACATACATACATATAGATATATATGTATATATGAATAGATAGATGATGCATAGACATTTAATGTATATATGTATATATATATATATATATATATATATATATATATAGACACACACACGTACATATATATATATATATATATATGGACGTATATATTGAGATATATATACATATGTGTGCATGTGTGTGAGTGTGTGTGTATGTGTGTGTGGATCAAATTATATAATGCTGTCTTTGCTATTACAGATAGCTTTATGCTATTTTCAAAGGTTGTTGATTTGTTGTTGTTGTTGTTCTTGTTGTTATTGTTGATCATGTTGGCGATAAAGACGTTATATTTGGTTGTTAGGGTTCGTTGATGTGTTTTGTTTTATCAATTACGTGTTTCCATTAACAACACATGCAGAGGCATAGATATACATAGAAAAAAAATACACACATATACACACAAACACACGCTGTCCCACATTGAGGCACATTTAGAAATCTCCTTATATCTTTCTATGCATATATATACTTAGATGGAAACCTGGCTAGAGAGATAGATAGATAGATAGATAAATGAATACATACATACATACATACATACATACGTACATACATACATATATATATGCGTGTGTGTGCATATCTATATGTATATATGTATATATATATATATGTGCATATCTATATATATATATATATATGTATATGTATATACTTATACATATATATGATATAATATATTTGTATATGTACGTATATATATATGTGTGTATATATGTATATATATATATATATATATATATATATACATGATCATTCACACATGCATATGCATGTATGTGTGCAATATCTATATGTATATATGTATATACATACATATATATATACTTATACAATATATGATATAATAATGTGGTATGTGTGTATATATATGTATATATATATATATATATATATATATATATATATATATATATATATACATACACACATATGCACATTCACACATCTATATATATATATAATATATAGTATATTATATATAATATATATATATATATATATATGTATATATATACATATATATACACGCATACAATCTAATTGTTTTGTACAATGTGCTACCATTAAGGAGCGTGACGTATAGTATTAGAGCACGATTACATGAATGTACAGCTATGTCTTTCTTCCGATGCGATGTATGCCTGTCTAGGCGTATGTTTGCGTGTTTCTGACTTCAGTTTCATGTGTAAGATAGTGAATGTGTAAATAACGATAAACGCCTAAACGTTATATGCAAAACAACAGCGAATTTTCTTGCATTTTGCATGTAATAACAAGGCTTAAAGTATGGCTGCTAACACTTAGTCCCGTGGCTGCTTCCCTCTTTTCGTCGATTTTTTTCTTGAGAGAAAAAAAAAAAAAGAAAAGCAGAATATATATGATAGATAAGTGTAAAAGGGAGACATATTTTGAAATATATAGATCTTTTCCATCTTTGTGTTTTTGGTATAAAAATCAAGCTGTCACATATTCATGCATTTCATATATGTGACTTCATTCAGAATTATGTGGTCAATGATGTAATACAAAGTCAATCTCTTTTGAGTGAAATCAGCGACCAGGTTTCTATTGTGATTCCGTAATGTAGCCACTTCAGATCACTTTCGCCTTGTGATATACTTGAGGTTGAGGTACACGTCATGTTTTCCTTCGTTTGTCAGTTTGATATGATGGACATACATGTCACGTAACTCTCTCGCATAATCAATTAATCACTCGCTAAATGAAAGCTGGACATTTGAATCAAGTAAAAAAAAAATAAAAGTGGGGGATAATATTTGGAAAATATAGTAAAATGAGTAAATGGGTTTCCGTCGGTGTCCACGATGAAGATTCAGATATTCAATCGTCATCGAATTCGTATATCAATGGAGGGCCAATCCATAGCAATTTGTCCTAATAGAGTTATTCTGAAGCTGAGTTAGCATGGATTTTGAATCCGTTAGAACTTTCATAAACATTCAGTCTATTCAATTGTATTCACCCGAAACTATTGTAAAAACACTCGCTCTGATGTCACACGGTGGGATCGAACCCGCGACGGGGGATTGCTACATACATACACATGCTACAATTTAAACATTCAACCTTACAGCGTATACATCTGTTATATATATATATATATTATTTCACTTATATACTTTTTTTTTTGTGGAGGCGCATGGCTTAGTGGTTAGGGTGTCAGCATCATGATCGTAAGATTGTGGTTTCGATTCCTGGACCGAGCGACGCATTGTGTTTTTTAAAAAAACACTTCATTTCACGTTGCTCCAGTCCACTCAGCTGGCAAAAATGAGTAACGCTGCGATGGATTGGCGTCCCGTCCAGCTCATGAACACATACTCCAGTAAACCAGGCCCATGACCCTGGCTAGGCTTTAAAAGGGCGCATTTATTTATTTATTTATTTTATATACTTTATTACTGTTATTTATTGCTGTTATTTATTTGTTTGACTAAAACCCTTGAAGGCGGTGCTCCAGCATGGCTGCACAGATGACTGAAACAAGCAGATGAACAAAAGAATCCATTGAGAAGAAGTATATATAATTTGAGGGAAGGTTTTTCTTGGAAGAAGCAATTACTATTCATATACGATGAATTATTCATTGATACCAGGTTAAGAACATTCGAGTAATATTTAAAATCAAAACGTAAGGAAACGAAAATGAAGAGCATGAGCCATTATATATAGAACACTGTTTCGTTTTTGTAGGAATAAATAAAATGAAACAGGAAAAAAACTGAGAAAAGTATAACGAACTTTGGGATATTGTCGTATCTTTAATATAATGCTAATGATAATGATGATGATTATAAAGATAGTTATGAAAACGATGGGATTGGTGACGACTACGACGGCAAATTCGATGCAGGGGATAATGATGCTACTGGTCATGA
>NW_021836625.1:0-20000 GCF_006345805.1 Octopus sinensis | reverse complement strand
TATATATGGATATATATATACGTATATATGTATGTATATATGAATGTATGTATGTATGTATCTAAGTATGTATGTATACATACATACATACATATATATATATAATATATATACACACATTATATATATACATACATACATATACATACATACATACATACATACATACATATATATATATATATATATATATATATGTATATATATGTATAATATATATAATATATATATAATATATATTATATATATATTATATATATATATATATATATCCATATATTCTGTAACCGATTTTCTTTTCGCGCAGTCGATACGAAAGTGATTAACACTTGACTGTGTTGTGTAATATCTTTTCTTGATCATAAGCAATACAAAGGTGTAGCAAGATCGAAATTCACGACGGCGGAAATAAGAACACAGATGTTTTGTGCAAGTCAAGTTTCAGTTACGACTGATAAGTGTGGTAATCATTTTTTGGTGTGAAATCGGTTTCACACGAAGAGAGATTAATCCATTGTTGACGAGAGGACATGGTATGTTTTTTTTTCTTTCTAATAACAGAAGTTTGAACACCAAAAACATCGACGATGTTATTTGGTTTTGAAATTTTGGGAAAAGGAATTCGTATTTTAGAAATACGAATCTCTGAGTGTAGTGTCAATTATATTAACTTGTGCAAAGTTACTCTCTATGGATATTGGCCTGTACGATCGATTCTATACGTGTTTTATTATATATTCCAAATATATTAAAATGATCGAACTGAACGATATCTATTTATCTATCGATCGATCTGTCTGTCTGTCTATCTATCTATCTATCTATCTATCTATCACCTTGACGGGACGCCTGTCTGTCGCAGGAACACTCAATTTTGCCAGCTGAGTGGACTGGAGCAACGTAAAAATGAAGTGTTTTGCTTAAGAACACAACGCATCGCCCGGTGCAGGAATCGAAACCACAACCTTACGATCATGAATCCAACACCCTAACCACTAAGCGACGCGCCTGCACACTAAAGAAATAAGATGCTACAAAATAACACAAAAACATACAATGAATTTATTTCCCAATTCTGTCACACCCCCAGCAGCAGCAGCAGCAGCAGCACCACCACCACTACAACCACCATCACCACCACAACCACTACCACCACCACCATCACAACGACCACCACCACCACCACCGCCACCACCGCCACCACCACCACCACCACCACCACCACCATCTCCTTCATCCCTTCCTTCCTCTCTCTGATTTTTCATTCAACTATATTTCTCTTTCTCTTTTACTTGTTTCAGTCATTTGACTGCGGCCATGCTGGAGCACCGCATTTAATCGAGCAACTCGACCCCGGGACTTTAGTCGATCAAATCGAGTCCAGGACTTATTCTTTTTGTAAGCCCAGTTCTTATTCTATCGGTCTCTTTTGCCGAACCACTGAGTGACGGGGACATAAACAGACCAGCATCGGTTGTCAAGCAATGCTAGGGAGAACAAACGCAGACACAAAAACTCACACACGCATATATATATATACATATATATATATATATATATATATATATATATATATATATATATATATATATATATATACGACAGTTTCTGTCTCCAAATCCACTCACAAGGCTTTGGGTCGTCCGAGGCTATAGTAGAAGACACTTGCCCAAGGTGCCACGCAGTGGGACTGAACCCGGAACCATGTGGTGGTAAAACAGCTACTTACCACACAGCCTTCCTGCGCTTTATTATATTGTTACAATATTTTTAAAAAAAGCCGAAGAGCATGTCTCTATTGTTGTTATTATAACAAAAGTATTTTACGTAAGAAGCCATTTGCGTCCTTTGGCGCCAAGAAAATATCTATTTCCTAATCACCCACACATTATCGTATTAGTGAGGAACGTGCTTAAAGCTAAACACGGAGAAGAATGTCCTTAAACATTGTAATCCTTATGATGTAACGAATATTGCTGTCTTTCGTTTAATATAATTATATTAAGTTCATTAGCTTCTTTGTCTCCGTGAATGAATGTGTGTGTTATGTATAAATAATGCAAATGCAGCGCGGCAGATTATGACCAACACTTCATACTAGAATTTTGTTCTAGTTATCTATAAAGCCGTAAAGAATCTGCTGCTACTATGACCCAAGACTACACCACGACGATCACCAGCAGCAGCAGCAGCAGCAGCACCACCACCACCACCACCACCACCACTACCCCCTCCAAAACCACCATCAGCACCACCTCCACCTCCAAAACCACCATCAGCACCACCCCCACCAGTCCACCACCATCAGCACCACCTCCACCTCCAAAACCACCACCGCCACCACCACCACCACCACCACCACCACTATCACCACCACTACAATCACCACCAGCACCACTACCCCCACCAGTCCACCACCACCACCACCACCACCACCAACACCACTACCCCCACCAGTCCACCACCACCACCACCACCACCACCACCACCACCACTACCACCACCACTACGATCACCACCAGACTACCAGCACCAGCACCACCAAGGCCACCAGCACCACCACCGCCGCCGCCACCACCAGCACCACCACAACCACCACCATGCCACTAGCTTTCTCGGGCCACTTTTACCGGGTCCACTGATTAATCTACAGCTGTTCTGATGTATGGGCTCCAAATGTTTAGCCGATCAGAGTATAAACCGACAGGATTATCCGCCATCTTTCTTGCAATACATTCGATCGGGTTTTTTTTTGGAATTCGATACATCCCTCAACCACCGACAAACTTATAGAATCAAAAATACAGCACAGAGACCTTAACATTCGGAAACATTTTCTCACGCCCAGAATCAAGGAAATAGTGAATAAATTACTCGCGTCTGTTGTTAGAAGTAAGGACATTGTGTTCTTCGACAATTTCCTGTTTCCTGTAACTCACCAACAGTTTAACAAGTCTATATAATTTGACAGCTCACATTATATACATCATCTCAGCAAAACCTTGTGGCATTACTGTGTCTTATGCGCTGGCAAAACTGTCTGTCGCTCAATTAATTGTTCCAAAGACAACCTTGCAACAGCATACACTAATACTTTTGCAGTAAGACTTTCTCATCTGAAAACAGAATTTTGTATCTTTATTTCCATAAATAAACATTACGCAATGGAAATATTTATGTCCTATGATACAAAGTAAAAAAAATTGAACTTGTCTTTTTCAAGTATATATATATATATATATGAATTATGAATAATCCCTCAATATTTGTCCTATACACACACACACACACACACACACACACACACAAATACACACACAAATACACACACAAATACACACACACACACAAATACACACACACACACACACACAAATACACACACAAATACACACACACACACACAAATACACACACACACACACACACACACACACACACATATATGTGACCGCGTGTGTACCGTTGGCGATTTTTTCCTCCATCTTCCCTCTCTGGATCTTTCCTTTCCGTATGTTTCTGACGAAGAGCTCCACTCGAAACGTAAAACCCTCCTTCTTCCCTTCCTTCCTGAGCCTCCAATAATACTATATTGGTTCCACGTCCTCGCGTTGTTGTGTTTTCTCTTTGTGTTTTCATGTTTGGATTAACTTAATATATATATATATATATATATATATATTCAGAGAATGAGTTAAAAACCAAGGCAGTAAATAGATTTAAGTATTAATTATTGTAGAGAAGATATGAAATACAGAGGAAAGTAAGAGAATGAATCTTTCACTTCTATATTCATTCCCTTTCTTCCCTCTGCATTTCATATCTTCTCTACAATAATTAATACTCAAACGTTTTCTCGCACCGTCTCTGATGAAGGGATATATAAAATATCCCGGAAACAGCTGTAAGACCTTTTCTTGATAAATGTTATGAAATCTATTTACTGCTTTGTGTTTTTTTTTGTCTCATTCTGTCAACTTATATATATGCATGCTAATACATGACCCAAGCTGGACTCCTCACTCGTATCATTATCGAGCCTGGAGCTTAACCATGGTCTATCTATAGCACTTACTTAGCGTTAACCCGATACCTTTTGGGTCTTCCTGGTACCAATACCTTTCATACCCTTGGTATATATATATATATATATATATATACACACAGAGAAAGAGAGAGCCTGAGAGAGAGAGAAAGAGAGGGAAAGAAACATAGGTGGACCGGTTCAAACAGGTTGGCAGACAGAGTCAGACACAGATAGATAATATATATATATATATATATATATATATATATATAGATAGATAGATAACTTTTTATTGTAGCCACACAGGGCTAAACACAGAATAAAAATGGACGAAATACAATAGTGTAGAATTTTTTCTTTTCGAGGTGGGATGGGTGGGGCAAAAAAAAACAAAAAAAACGTTTGATCAATAGGGATCTGTGGGTTGTGTGGTGTATAAAAAGCAGTATATATATATATAAGGTTCACAGTTTAGGTGTAGCCTTGGAAAGAAAAAACTACAAAAAAGACCAAGGTCACCTCAGGCAATTCGCAATTCGAAAAAGAACACATGAGTAAGTCGCTTACTTCTCGTGTCTCTTTTTGGTTACAGATTTATGCTTAAAATAGTGTCGTCTTTCATACTGACCATTTTTGCCATTTTACCCACTTTTTATTAAAACATTCGTTCGACAAAGCCTTCCTCTCTATTCTCATCCTCCTTTTCAAGTGGTACTTGAAAAAGTTGACGAGAGACTGACCAGAGAGGAAGGTGTTTGTTTGCAGTCCTTTCAAACGAGTCCACCACACACATTCTTTCGCCATAGCCATCAGCGTAACGAAAACCGTTTTCCCTTCACGTTTAAAGGAAGGTGGTGGAACAATATTCACGATAGACTCGGCCGATAGGTGAGCCTGACCTACACGTGACAACAGCTGTTCGACGAAGGACCACAGCTTTGAAATATCTGGACACTGCACGAGTGTGTGCAGAACGGTTTCGTCGCTCTGACCGCATCTCGGGCAGGTCGGTCCGGTGATGGTTTTCGAACCGTGTCTGTAGCTCTTCTCTCGAACAGGTAGTGCGTCTCGATAGCACTGCCAAACCAGGGATTTCTGGAAGTTATCCATAGGCCCCGGCCCGAACGTCATCCTGAACAGGCGGGTTAGGAATCCTTCGTCGACGCCCAGGTTTGCCCCGAGTGTGTCGTCGGACCTCCCCTCCACTAGTCCTCTATAGAACGCTTTAGTCGTTTGTAAGTTGCACAAGTTTGACCCGGTCGGCAGAGCTGCTGTAGAGCTTGGCGACACTCTCGGTGCCAATCGCCCAGTTTCGGTCTCTTTTGATCCACGTTTGCAGTTCGGTCAGTGAGACGAGCTGCGGGAAGTCGCGCCTCACAAAGGCGCCCACACCTGTTCACCGTCGTCGATGAATTTCCAGAGATGTCGCAGTCTCAGCGCATGCCTGCGCATCATCAACCACGGCATGCCCAGTCCTCCATTCAACGGATGTTGACAGCAAATGGACTTCCTCACCATCGGAATGCCACCTTCCACAGGAAGCGGAAGAGTATGCGTTCCATTTGGTGATGGTGGCGTCGGGACAAGGTACGACGGTCAGGCGGTAATCGATGACGGATGCGATTACGCGTTCGCCACCTCCGCCCGGCCTTTTAGAGACAGCTTTCTCTCGGCCCATGTTTGGCTGAGAGCGACCACTCTACTCGTGATCTCGTCCCAATTCTTATCCATTTGGAGGTCCGGACTGAACCAGACCCCGAGCAATTTAACCGGTCCGTCCGTCCAGCGTCCCACTACTGAGCCGCAGTCGGACGGCATGGGCTTGCTTCTCCAGGTGCCGAGTAGCAAACCCACTGACTTTTCCGGGTTAATCTTTTCTCCCGTCACCGTTTCATATTTTTTTAGTGTCTCGCCTATCATCTTGATGTGTTTGTCGCTCGACACTATGACGGTGACATCGTCCGCATATGCCGACACGCTCGTCCCGCAACCCAGTTCCCGTGGGATGTCCCTCAGTGTCAAATCTGCGTTGAGCAGAGTGATGGGCCTGAAATTATCTATAAAATTCCCTTTGTTTGAGTCTTTCTTCAGCAACGTCACTGCACCTCGGCTCACGAAACCGGGGATTCTCCCGTTTTGTTGCCAGTTGCAGTAGACTGATGCCAAGAGGTCGCCAAACAAGTCTGGCATTCGATAATACAACTCGCAGGGTAAACCATCCAATCCAGGCGACTTATCCCTCGCGCAGCCCGCCATCGCATCCCCACCCTCAGCGGCTGTGATGGGACGTTCACAACACTCCGCTCTCTTGCCGAGAGCCGCGGCAGGTCGGTCAGGTAGGCACTGAAATCCATCTCGCGTTCCGACCCACCACTCGCACAAACAGTCGAGCAAAGTGCTGTTGAAAGGCCTCACACATCCTTTCGGGTTCGAGTAAACTGCATCCCTGTTGATCTATTAGAGACCGAATGGTTGATCTGTTGCCACGCTGCGCCTCGCTACCGGGCTTCTCGCGCAGCTTCAATCCCTTCGTTCCTTAAGGCACGCATTTTAGCTCTGACGACGCACCTTCGTGCTTGGCGTTGAGGTGTTGGTCGAGGGCCATCCTCGCAGCCAGCACGTTGGTTGCGCTGCCAGTGGTAAGTGCCTCTTCTCTTTCTAATTCTTAACTAAGTCTCCCTCTACTCTATTTCGTTCTATCGCTAATTCCTTGCTAAACCTAATTGATTCCGATTTTATTGCCATTTTCAGGGCGTACCACCAGCGTTTGTTAACGACCGCTCCCGTCAGCGCCCTCTTAATTAACTCGCTAATCCGGTTCCTGTAAACCTGTCGCGCTAACAGCGACGTGTTCAGTTTCCAGTAACCGGACCCTGCCTATGGTTTTATCTAAGTCGAGCGTACACGTAACAAATTTGTGATCTGTGTAGCTGACTATTTAAATTGTGGACATCCTACACTATCCCTATCCGCTGTCCTGCATAGAATTCTATCTAGATAAGATCTCGACGATCCGACGCGGTTTGTCCAAGTCCACGTTGGCACGTTCGGATGGTCGAGTCGGACCTGTCAGACAAATGGAAGCGTCTGAGCAGGTCTTTGAGGCTCTTACACCCCCTTCTATCCTATCCCTTCCCACATAATCTAGATGCGTGTCCAAGGTAGCGTTCCAATCCCCTACTAACAGTAAAGGTCTAGACGTACCCAGAAAACCTCTAGACGTCTGAAGAAATCCGCCCGACCCGTTAAGGACGGTGCATAAACTGCCATCAGACGGAATGCACACGCATTTCTGCCATCCACGCCACGTCCAAGACAACCAGCCTACCCTCCGGGTCTAGGAATATTGCTCTTACTTTTACCTTTAGACTCTTTCGAAAAAGCACCGCAGTACCTCCACCACCCAGTTCGGCAGACAGGGAGAAAAATAAATGTCAAATTGATTGCCAACATGGACTCGAGGGCCCGCGGCTTACTGAGTCTGGTTTCCTGATAGCTACTATATCCACGTCCAGTGACTGATGTCGTTTAGAAGGTAACCTTGCTTCCAAGCCGCGCAAGCCACGCGCATTCACACAACTAATTTAAGCATACTTGACATTTACGAAATTGTGTTTTACACCTACATTAGAAGAGACAAGAGGCAAGAAGTGAGGTCACTTACTCATTTTAAAAGTTTCATTTTTTTCTTCTTCTTCTTTTGTATTGTTTTTTGATGAGGTGTTTGTATAGTTTTTTCGACAGGTATCGTTGATTACCCGCCTACCGCATTCGGAAATATTGTTTTCAGTATGTGGTGTTGTGCTTGTGTTATGTGTAAAATTCTGTGTTTCGGTGGTGTGGTTGGCGGATGATTGTTTGTTTTAAAGTCACATCTTCACAGATGACCATGTTAGATTTGATGTAGTCCATTAATTCTTTATTGTCTGTGTCTATTGCAGTTAATTGTGTGTGTGGTTTTACGGGTTCATTACTTTTTGATTGTCTAGGGGATGTTGTCCTGAGTTAGATATCTCCCTGCTTTACTTCCTTGTTTGGTGGATTTTTTTGGATCTTTTTCTTTTACCCCCTGTGGCTATTTGCCATTCCGTCGAACTTTCGTCGTCCGACGTATCAGTATGGGTAGAGGCAAAACAATTGCATTACTATGTATGCTTGTATAAATTGTTGATGTTTTGTGCGGTGTTGTGTTGTTGTGGGTTATGCGTAGCATTGTCTTCTCGTCAGTGTTTTCTGTCTTTTTAATTGTCGTCCTGGTGTGGGTGTGGGTCTATTTTTTGTTAATTCAACAGTTTAATTGGTTGTGAAGTCAACGGTGATTGTGTTGGTACTGTTTCTTTTCTCGGTGATGTTGTTGCGGTTTGTTCGTTGGTTTGTTGTTTTTCTTGGCATTGTTCTATAATTGAGTGTGTTGGTGTTGGCAACAAAGGGATTTTATTTGTTTTCTGATTTGTTCTTTCTTGTTTTTTCTGTACCAGATCGCACTTGGCAATCAAATGTTCGGGGCTGCCACATTTGTAGCATCTAGGCTTTTTGCCTTCTGCCCATTCTCCAAGTGGATCTTATCCGGTAGGCTCTCGATAGAGGCCCCCTCAATCTGGATGGTCACTACTACTGTTTTTCCACCCCAATTGTCGTTTAGGTACACGGCTGTTTCTAAAATATTGATCTTTTTCAAATGGTAACAGATTGCCCCTGTTATCCATTTGTTCGGCATATCGGGGGGTACATTTCTGATAGTAATTCTACTCACTCTCTGGTTTTTATAATAAGGGACCATGATGATTTCATCATTTCCCAGAGACTCAGTAGAGTGAGCTTTTGCCACTTCCTGGTTAGGGAAGCGGACCACTACTGTGTTAAACTGGGGACCCGGTTTATATACTCTTTTTCTTTCATTATGTTTTTTTAAAACAATTTTCCACATCAGTTTTTGTAATCTGTTCATTTAGTTTTCTGTTTTCTAATAATTTTATATACAATTGTCTTATTTTCTATTTCTTGCTTATATGTTGAGGTGTATGCAGCACTAAATCTTGTCCACGGTTTGTAAATAGAGCTCTAGTTTCTATGAGCTCTTCATTTGTGAATGTTACTATTTCTTTCTTCTGGCGAAGAGTGTCCGCGAAATTTACTGTTGTTGATTTTTTTGTATTAACATCTTCACTATTAGATAGTTCATTTTTATTGTTGTTCTTGTTGTTGCTGTTGTTTTTGTCAATAGTTTTCGTTTCAGTTTTATTTTTATCATTTATGTTGGTCGTGGTAGTGGTGGTGGTGGTGGTGGAGGTGGTGGTGGTAGCAGTAGTAGTCTCGTGGTTGCTGTTGTTAGTGGTGGCGGTGGTAACAGGGTTGTTACCGCACGTGGTCGCAGCGTTCCTTTCACCGATATTCATATTTGCACGTACGTTCTTTTTTTCTCCTATTGTTTCCAAACTAGGAAAATGCTGGTCAATAAAAGAACGCGACCAGCGTTCTACAATAAAATTTCTAGACATTTTCTAATGTCTAGAAGAAAATTACAGAAATGAAATGGGGTTGAAACTGCCCCTAGGGGCGAATTCCTCCATTGGAAAAGCACTCAAACGAAAGTTGGGTGCCTTACACAACTTATTTACAAAAATGTTCACAAAAATTGAGCTATAAATAGTCAAAATAAATGATTACCTTCGGAGTCGAAGTGACAGCACGTCCATAGACAGATAGATAGATAGATAGATAGATAGATAGATAGATAGATAGATAGATAGATAGATAGATAGATAGATGACACTGGGACATATTATATTAAATCTCTGAGCGAGAGATAAACAGCAACACTACGGAACCGTAAAATTTATTTGACTACTAAATGTGGCGGTCCTATAAAGGACGGTGTTACTGTTGTTTTTAGCCCCAAGAAGACATCTCATCCAGTTGGCCAACGTCAAACAGTCTGTGTCTGATTAGTATTTTCGAGGGAGGTCATTGCTTCCTTCTCTCTAAATATATAGCGATATATTTTGACACTGATTCAAGCCATTTATATTTTGATTGCATATTTATCTTTCCAACTGTATATATGTCTATTTTTGTCTAACCGACTAGCAATCTATCTATCTATCTATCTATCTATCTATCTATCTATCTATCTATCTATCTATCTATCTATCTATCTATCTATCTATCTATCTATCTATCTATCTATCTATCTATCTATCTACCTTTATATGCTTATATGCATGTTTAATATATATGTATCATCAGCCAATAATCGTATAATATACACCTGGTAGTTTATCAGTAGATCGCTTCACTTTCATACATTATATATATATATATATATATATATATATATATATATATATATATAATATATATATATATAGAGAGAGAGAGAGAGAGAGAGAGAGAGAGCAACAGTGTGTTAGTGTTGAGGCAACTTAAAGGATATAGTGCCAAGATATATGAGATTTTAAAATTTGAATTCTATTCAGGCAGGTGGCTCTGGAGTAGAATGCTGGCTACAAGTACGATCCTCGTCGAATAGGCTTGGAATAAGCTGGTGGCCATATACAACTAAGATTAATTGAAATACTAAGATGGAATTCAAATGCCGGAAAAGAATGTGGCAATATTCTCAACATGATTCTTTCGTTTCTTTTGTTTATTTATATTCCATGTAAATATACTCATCAAGTCTACTAGCGCTCATCTGCCTTACGCCTGTCTGTGTGTCTGTGTGTCTGTGTGTCTGTGTGTCTGTGTGTCTGTCTGTCTGTGTGTCTGTCTATCTCTCTCTCTCTCTATCTATCTATCTATCTATCTATCTATCTATCTACCTACCTACCTACCTACCTACCTATCTATCTATCTATCTATCTATCTATCTATCTATCTATCTATCTATCTATCTATCTATCTATATACATATATATATATATATATATATATATATGTATATATATGTATATATATATATATATATATATTATATATATATATATATATATATATATATAGTGGAGGCGCAATGGCCCAGTAGTTAGGGTAGTTGTAGGATCACGGTTTCGATTCCCAGACCGGGTGTTGTGGTTGTTTATTGAGCGAAAACACCTAAAGCTCCACAAGGCTCATGGAGGGGGTGGTGGGGATCCCTGCTATACTCTTTCGCCATAACTTTCTCTCATCCTTTCTTCTTTTGGCCTGCTCGCTTAGCCAGCAGGGTGGCGTCATATGAAGGCTAAATCAATGCAAAGCGCATTGTGACCCGCGATGTGTAACAACATCTGATAGTCTGGTCGGTCACGGTGATATGTATGTATGTATGTATGTATGTATGTATGTATGTATGTATGTATGTACGTATGTATAACTACATGAAAAATAACACGAATGTGATGTAAAAAACAAACAGTGTATTATGTTTCTGCTCGGATGATAAGGAAAAATGAGAGCGAAAAAAAGGAGGAAAAGGCTTTTAACGTTTCGAGTATACACTCTTCTTCTGAAAGAGAAGGCTGACGGAACACACGTTTGTACAGTTGTTATTGACTGGCATAACAATTCAAACAGATCAATGGTATTCAATACATTAAGCAGAATAAATATTTATTATTATTATTATTGTATTGATGCCGCGTTTACGACATCACTAGCGTCTACATCACCTAGTGCGCCACCATACATATTAACATTAAATAATTACTATATAGTGAACTTAATACTATAATAGCCAGTAATATTTCATAGATATCTATTTATGTTTTATATTATATTAGCACTATGACCCGGCAACGCTGGGTCATAGTGCTAGTGCATGCATATACAGCTGCGTGCGTGCGCACATACACGCGAGTACTGTCCAAATCTCTAGCTGGCATTCAATTGGCGTATCAAATTTCGGGTATTTTCATTGGATTGTGGATAAAAAATTCACAAAAAAGTCACTTCTATTGATTTTTTAATGGCTTTGCGGGGCGACTGAGGAAATGTAAATATGTACACAACCACCCTTGGATGACTTTGAATGACCATAGAAAGTGCGAGCTCTCTAACTAAAAAATTGTGGATTTGAATAAAGGACACACACACAGACATTTTGCCGTTTATATATAGAGAGACTTGCGGGGTGACTGGGGAAATGTAAAGATGTGCACAACCAACCTTGGATGACTTTGAATGACCATAGAAAGTGCGAGCTCTCTAACTGAAAAATTGTGGATTTGTATAAAGGACACACACGCAGACATTTTGCCGTTTATATATAACTAGCAGAATTGCCCGGCGTTGCTCGGGGCTTAATTGCTTGAAAGTACTGTTAATGATTGCACTGAATTATGATGATTATTCAGGCAAATATTGATATAAGTTTACGGTGGGAGATAAGGACTTAACGATCAAACGTGTGCCATTGCATTGTTTTGGGGGAACCAAATTTCTGATGAGCATTATAGGGGCACCAACTTTAAGTTTGAGAAAGTGTGGTGGTAGTCCGGGGTGCTCAAAGGAATTGAGTACCTCTATTGGATAGTTGATGACGTCCTCTGGGTCAGGAGTTGTATCGATAGACTGATATACATAGACTTCCCCAGGAATGAGTTTTAGCATTTCATCATTAATATGGTGAACAGTTTTATTCCTCGGGGCCAGTATAGCCTTTTTGCCAATCCAATCCATATTCTGATAATTAGCTTGTAGATCTGGGAACACTGCATCTCTGAGATCAGAAGGCGTCTTAACAATGGTACAAATGGAATCGATGGCAATATTACCATTTTCATCCCCTGGTATTTTGCCTTCGCCAAGTGCAAGGAGGATGTGAGGAAATGCTGCTGATGTGATATTACGTCGCATATGAGCACGCATATTGGTGTGAAGTTTGAGAGTTACTTCCTTTATTAAAAAAAATATGCATTAAAATGGAAAAAAATGATGGTAAATTATTTGTAAAATCATCGACTCATCGTAGACGCGCGCTAATACCCAGAAGGGCTCGATATGAATCACGGCTATAAGATACCGGTTTTGGTTAAACTGCATCGCAAAATGTGGGAGTAGTTAGGAATCTAAATCGGAGTAGACAGACACACACCTTTCTTTTATATATAAATATTTTCGTCCTAAAAAACTTTGTATGGATTGAATGGTTACCTCTATGGAAATATATACACGCACATTATACATACATGTGTGTATAGATGAATATATAAATACATTTAAATATCTATATACACTTTTGGGCGATCTTTCTGTTTCTTAGAGATAACTTTAGATCTTATTTTCGTCCAAAAAAACTTTATATGGAGTGAATGGTTACCTCTATGGAAATATATACACACACGTTATACATACATGTGAGCATAGATGAATATATAAATACATTTATATATCTATATACACTTTTGGGCGATCTTTGTGCTACTTAGAGATAAGTTTAGATCTTATTTTCGTCCAAAAAAACTTTATATGGAGTGAATGGTTACCTCTATGGAAATATATACACGCACATTATACATACATCTGTGTATAGATGAATATATAAATACATTTAAATATCTATATACACTTTTGGGCGATCTTTCTGCTACTTGTATATACTTTAGATCTTATATTCGTCCTAAAAAACTTTGTATGAAGTGAAAGGTTACCTCTATGGAAATATATACACACACATTATACATACATCTGTGTATAGATGAATATATAAATACATTTAAATATCTATATACACTTTTGGTCGATCTTTCTGCTACTTGGATATAGGTCTTATATTCGTCGTAAAAAACTTTCCTGTCACACACTCACGCACACGCACACACACACACGCACCTTCACACACACACACACACACGCACACACACACACACACACTCACACACGCACGTTAGCTTACAATTTTATTTATATATTTGCGTGTCTATGTATGTAAAGAGGAAGTGGGAGGCAGAGTGAAAGAATCACTCACTACAGAAAGTGAATTACTTTCATTTTATTCGTTGCACACTGTGTGAGTGCGTGTGCGTGTGGTGTAAACCACATTAAGAAAAGCATTTGACATACACACCAGAATGTGAGTTTTCTGTAAATTTTGCTTAATTGGGGTTTAAATTTTAAAAACTGGACCTGGCATGACCCGATGCATTCTACTCTTAAAAATGCTAGGTAAATTGTAATTGAAGAAATCCTATATTGTAGATTTCTATAAGTGACAAAGGGAGGCAGATAAAATCTGCCTTTTATAATAAGAGATGAGATTATATATGAAGAATTAACTTTTTGAAAATATATCGTTCCCAGATATGCATAAACCACAGTAAATAGCTTCGTTTCATTTACAACTTTCCTCTTGAATGTCATAATATTTTCTGTAAGCATGTATAATCGCAGTAAGAATTACATAAAGCTTCGTGGTGGAAATATATTTATTTGTGGCTATTAAATTTTAAAACTTTATGGAGTCGTGTAGCTTCGGCATAATACAATCTCCATTCAGCAAATTGCTTTTCATGTATCTCTTGTCATTTTCAGTAAGATTATAATTCATATCTATCTATCTATCTATCTATCTATCTATCTATCTATCTATCTATCTATCTATCTATCTATCTATCTATCTATCTATCTATCTATCTATCTATCTATCTATCTATCTCACTCTCTCTCTCGCTCTCTCTCTCTCTCTCGCTCTCTCTCTCTCTCTCTATCTATCTATCTATCTATCTATCTATCTATCTATCTATCTATCTATCTATCTATCTATCTATCTATCTATCTATCTATCTATCTATCCATCTATCTATATATATATATCAGAAAATATTGCCACGAAAAACGTTTTGTCTTTTTACCAATTATATACTATTTATTTATTATTTTGTACTTTACTTATTTATTGGTATATGTTTTATCGTATACTCTTTACTCTTTTACTTGTTTCAGTCATTTGACTGTGGCCATGCTGGAGCACCGCCTTTAGTCGAGCAAATCGACCCTGGGACTTATTCTTTTGTAAGCCCAGTACTTATTCTATCGGTCTCTTTTTGCCGAACCGCTTTTTTCTGTATGATATGATTTAATATATAATTCAGCTGTAGTGAACAGCTTTCTTACTACAGATTCTGTATTCTGAGGCATCGCCACCACAAACACACACAAACATGCGAGTGTTGTCAGAATGTAGCGTAGTATCTAAAATTTGAACAAATTGAGAGTAAAGCAGATTTGAAAATAAACAAAAAAAAACGGAAATGCATGTTTAAAATGTAGCAGAATCTGGTAGATCAATTTTAATTCTAACTGAAAGTTAGAATTATTGATATTGTACCAACTAACGTTTCCGACATGTTAACATTGGGAGTATGGAGAAGAGACAAATATTCCGCAGGTGTGGAAGTCCGGGAAAAAGGAGTAGTAAGTTAAAGAGCGAAAGAAACTAAAATACTCGGATTAGAACAACGAGTCTTATATAATTTTGATAATATTATGAATAATGATGATAGTTAATATCTAAAATAGATCTCATTGAAATTTAAGTTGGTTTATAAATTGTAATATTTTAAGTATGAATATCATTCAAGCATTCTGTATATATGTATATGTATGCGTACATCACACACACACACACACACACACACACACACACACACACACACACACACACACATACACACACTCAAACACACACACGTTAATGTCGAAGAATGAGATTGAGTGCTCAACACCGCATTGGTGGATGGAATTTCTTCATTTATCTATTGGGCTACCATTGGTTTCGTGTTAACGAAAATATCTTAACATCTTAACAAAATTTCAACCCTATCACACGGAGGAATAGTGTCCGTCTCCAATTTGGATGAAAGCCTCATTCCGTCACGTGATCGGCTTGAAAAATTGTTAAGATATTAAGATATTTTTCATGACATAAAAACAACGGTAGCATTAATACATACATACCTATGTATGTATGTATGTATGTATGTATGTATGTATGTATGTATGTATGTATGTATGTATATATATATATTGTTACGGGTTTAATTAGTGCAGTGTTTCTGACCCACATAGGAATAATGGCACCATCATGTCTGGTGAAAATGTGACGGGTTCTTTGTCTAATGGAGGACTGATAGGTTTTGGAATGACCTGTGACCTCGTGTGGTTGATAAGAGGGTCAGTGAGAAGTGAAAGAAAAGGGACAGATTAAGGGCTGAGAGCAAATAGAGATAGAGTATAAGCAGTAAGGGACGGATGGAGAGGCTAAGGGATTGAGGCGATATAGATAGAGTAAGGAATCAGAGAGCAGTTAGAAAGGGTAGGAGCGATATAGACAGAGGGAGATGAGGGAGTGGAAGAAGGACAGAGACGAAGTGAGGTCTGGCAGTTGGTAGTTGGTCGTCGAAGAACACAGACGGATCTTGCGGTCGGTTGAGCGGTCGTGGAAAAACACAGACGGATCTTGGACAGATCAGCAGGGATCTTGGGATTTGAGGAGCAAGCGATTGGAATATGCAGAAGGGATATGTACAGAAGGATTTAGCAGTATTCGGAGGAATTGGCAGGATTGAGAGGAATGGGACACTGGCAGATTCAATTAGGAATTGAGGTATGTGTTGTGCATTGATATGTGTCACGGTGTATTGAACAGTGAAGAGAACAGTCAAGGACTCTGTCGATATGTCGATTATCGAGTTGTGGTATTTATGTTCAGAATTGAGTAAAGGACTTGTTGATGTGACTTTATCTGTGATGTTCAGAAAGAGACTTTAAAGAACTGTTGTCTTCGGACGTGTACTCTTGAAATGCTGTTGTATTATGCGTTGATCTGTTGCATGATGTATTGAGTAGTCACGTGCATGTCTTCCTTTAAATGTCTGCCTTAAATGTATTTGATGTTGTAACCATTGATTGTCGTATAAACTGTTGTTTGAATATAATCCAGTGTCTCTGTTGCCTCTGTGCCTCTTTGGGTTGTATCTCGGGTTGTGCCTCTGTATCTCTGTGCTGAGGTTCTGGTTGCGGTTGTATCGCTCTCCTCTCTCCTCTTTGGGTTCCGTGGCGAACTGGTGGGCCGTTCGGGCGAGCGACGACGGGGGATTCCGTAACAATATATTTATATATATAAATAATATATACATATATGCATATATAGGTGCATGCATACATACATGCATACACACACACAACACACACACACACACACACACACACACACATATATATATATATATATATGCATACATAGGTACAGGATGTCACCAACTGTAAACACCCTGAAATACGAAAACAAAAGAGTTCAATACGCAAGCAACGAGACAAACAAATGGAAAATAGGACAAGTTACATAAAGAAAGACCCTTCATCAGTAGTCGGCTGTCTATCTACTCCTCATTTCGAGCATTGAACGAAAATATTAGTCCTCGAAGACAGTTGCCCCCATAAGTACCAAAATAATATTTGGGATTTATGGAAGGTGAAAGTTGGGAACTAAAAGAGGATAGTGGAGAAGTACAAGGAAACTGAACGAAAACAAACATGAAGAGTCGGCAGACCAGAAGGACGGTAAAATAGCGAAAGCTGGAGAAATATTTTCTTTGATATGAGAAAAGATAGACGAGAGAGATATAGGATACTTCCAATCTATAGGACAGCGCTGAAAGTAAAAAAAGATGATTATGTGAGGAAAAGAAAGATGGACGATGGTCACGTGTGAGCAACGAGAGAGAGAGAGAGAGAGAGTGAGTAAAGGAGAAAGAGGGGAGAGAGAGACAGATAGAAAACGGTGGAGGAGAAAATAGGAATTAGAGAAAGGATGAGAGAGAAAATAATAGAGGGGAACACAGTATATGTTCACAAACACACGCACACACAGACACACGCACACACACACACGCACACACACATATATTTAAAGAATAAGGATAAACTGCAGAGATAATTAATAAAATTATTTATTAATTATAAAATATGACAACATCTCTGACAGCCTAATCGGTATCTCTTTACTCCATCTGAAAAAATGCGTCTTATAATGATTTTAATTTTATACATTAATTATCTTTAGATTTATGAATCGAAACAGCTGTCAGAGATGATATATTCATAATTAATAAATAATTTTATTAAATACCTCTCCACTTTATCCTTATTCTTTAAATATATATATATATACATATATATATATATATATATATATATATATATGCTCCCGCCCACGTTGCCGCACTTGCCCTTACCTCTCCAACACCACCCGCCTCACTAGCACCCACCATCGACCCTATCCCATCATCCACTCCTTCACCTGCACCTCCAGCAATATTATCTATTGCATCTCTTGCTCTCTCTGCAATTCCTTGTACATCGGACAAACGGGACGCCGCTTGGCTGACCGGTTCGCGGAACACCTTCGTGACATCCACCTTGCGAACGACACACCGGTCTCACGCCATTTCCGCTCCACCGGTCACTCCTTGCAACACCTATCTGTGTTCGGTTTGTCCTTACACAGAGGCCATCCGGATTCCCGTTTGCGCCGTGAACAGGAATTAATCTTCTCTTCGCTCTTATACGCCATTTGGTCTCAACTCTCCCCCCTCCTCATCTAACCTCACCTATCCTTTCTCCCCCCCGACCCCTACTTCTTCAGTCCTTCATCCTTTCACCCCTACTCCCCTTCCCTTCTTCCCTCTTTCTCCCTCCCTCTTCCCCTTCCCTCTGCTCCCTCACTCCTCTCTCCCCTTCTCTCTCCCCTCATCCCCTTCCTTCTCCCCCATCCTCTCCTCTCCCCCCTTCTTCCTCCCCCTCTTCTTCCCCTCCCCTTCTCTCCCCCTTCTTCTCCCCCTCCCTCTCTTCCCCCGTCCCCCTCTTCTCCTCACTACACCACATGACTTTACACATCACATCACATATGATGTGCCATACTAATACACACACCAACTAATACATACTAATACGTACTAATACATACTAGTACATACTAATACTTACACCAACCCTATACATACACACGTCCAGACCCCGCACACGCACTTATACTCTCTCACACACACACACACACCTATACATACCAATACGTACTAATACATACTAATACATACTAATACATACACCAACCCCATACATACGCACGTCCAGACCAATCTTACGCACTAATACTCTCTCATACACACACACACACACACACACACACCCTTATACATACTAATACATACACTAACCCTATACATACACACATCCAGACCCCTCCCACGCACTTTTAGCTGGTCCCTCAACCCATTTATCAACCCTATTATCTCCCCTTATTTCACTCTCGCGTCTCATGTTTGATCTTTGACCTCTGGCCGAAATCAGATCGCCATGTTGATTCGTTAGCTACTGCACGCATTTTTTTTCTCTCCTTCTTTCTGTGTTTTTCTCTCTCTGTGTATCTTTCTGTTGAAGAGCGTAGGCTCGAAACGTTAAAGACTTGTTTTATTTATATTTCCTGAGCGCCATACTAATACAATTGTTCGTTTGTTTTTCACCTGCCTTCGTCTTTTGTTTATTTCATAAAGCTTCCCGTTATATATTATGCGCTCACGTGGTCTCACTTTCATCCTATATTCTACCAATACCACTATCAACACTTACCTCTACCTTGGATTTTCTTTACCTCTTGGATACTTACCGTTGGCTGCACCTCTCTTTCGCGGATCAAAGTGACTTTGCATTGATGTGAAATCCTTAAAAAATATACCACGACGTCTACACATTTCTCACCTTGAACTTTCAACCTTGAACTTGTTCACATAAACTGTCCCGTTTGTTGTATTTTTATTTCCTCTTATATTACCATTTTTTTTACATTCATTTCATGCTTCCCACATTTTCCTGATTTTTGTTCTCCTTTCCGTCTTTCTTCCTCTCTGGATGTCCATACTCCGTTTCCTCTGCCTGCACCCCCTTTTTTGTTTGCCTCTCCCTCTCTCTGCTTCCCTTCTTTCTTTCCCTTTTCCGT
>NW_021836624.1:20000-22986 GCF_006345805.1 Octopus sinensis | reverse complement strand
TTCTTTTTCTACGCTCATATTTGAATCTCGTTACGTTTTCTGTCTCCTTCCTTTGTTTTCCAACTTAATTGCTGTGGCAGTTTTCGATAAAATTTATCACAGCTGAGTGGACAAGAGCTAATTCTATTTGGTTTTATTCACGATAATACTAGTAAAAATAAAAGCCAGGTTTGTGTGTAACAGATGTACTAACGTCGTCGCGAGTTGCCATTAATTTTGAACGTTTACACTGATAGCATAGAAAAAAAAAATACATTTGGTTTTTATCCCTTAAACATTTTGCTTTTCACCCAGCTTAATTTATCCAATGAATGTATACTAAGATACCAAATGCGAACATCATTTGCACAATACTAAGTAGGTGAAAAAAGGCGGCAAGCTGGCAGAAACGTTAGCACGCCGGGCGAAATGCGTAGCCGTATTTCGTCTGATGTTACGTTCTGAGTTCAAATTCCGCCGAGGTCGACTTTGCCTTTCATCCTTTCGGGGCCGATAAATTAAGTACCAGTTGCGTACTGGGGTCGATGTAATTGACTTAATCCGTTTGTCTGTCCTTGTTTGCCCCCTCTGTGTTTAGCCCCTTGTGGGTAGTAAAGAAATAGAAATAGGTATTTCGTCTGCCGTTAGGTTCTGAGTTCAAATTCCGCCGAGGTCGACTTTGCCTTTCATCCTTTCGGGGTCGATTAAATTAAGTACCAGTTGCGTACTGGGGTCGATGTAATCGACTTAATCCGTTTATCTGTCCTTGTTTGTCCCCTCTGTGTTTAGCCCCTCGTGGGTAGTAAAGAAATAGAAATAGGTATTTCGTCTGCCGTTACTTCTGAGTTCAAATAATAATATGGTTAATAAAAAAATGCTTAGAGTAGCTTTCAGCAATCTAAATACAAGTACGATTGAAAACTGCATATGCAATATACATTTAAAAATTTTTTCTTGAGCTCTTAAGTCTTCTAAGGCCGATTGTCCGAATTACATGGCATATAGGTGACCGAAACCAGATACTCTGAACAGGATCCGGCCCGTTTGGTGGTTTGAGGCCAGCAATCTGGAGAAGAAGGGAAAAATCGATTACATTGACTCTACATTATTTTATCAATCACGGAAGGAGGAAAAGAAAAGTTGACCTCGGCGGGATTTGAACACAGAACGTAAAGAACCGAAAGAAAATGCTGCCAAGTATTTTGTTCGACGTGATAGTAACTCTGCCAACGCAACGCTTTATCTCTCTATATATAAAGCTGAAGTTGTCTGTGTATGGCAGTTTGGTAGCCTTCAACTAACACTATCTCCTCCGAGACCTTGCGACGCTAGTTGACCAAAATTGAGAGTATGATAGAAGAAGATTTGCTCTTCCTTCCGTAGAAGAAAATTTCAAATCGGACCATGTTAACACCAAAAATTATTTACATCAAAAGGGTGCTTTTTTTCTATGAAAATCCCTATTTTTTACGATTTTTTGACTGCTGTGTCGCCATTTTTCGGTGTATTTCAACCAGAAAAATGTTCACTTAAAGAGAATAACAAGCTACATAATACAAAATTTTTACTTTTCAAAAATTCCAATTCTGAAGGGTCGAAAAGAAAACAAACCCGAGTAACGCCGGGCAATACTGCTAGTATAATATAAAAGTAGAAAGAAAGATTTTATGATTAGGCATGTAGTTAACATAAATTTTTCTCTAAACGTCTTTGAAACTTAAAACACAAATAAGGAATATAATTCCATTTTTCCCAAAGTTAAAGGAACTGAATTTTTGAAGTTTTCACAGATGCAGAATCTTTTTAACTGAACAATTTTAGACCTTTTTCATGTAACTTAGTAATTGGGCAATGAGCGGAATAGAAATATCTAAAAAAGAATCTGATAATTGAAAACAGTGAATTTTCGCATTGTAAAAGATGAAAAATTATCTATTCTAAAATGAAATCTCAAAAGAGAAACATTGCAACGCATATTTGGGAGCAAGAAGCTGAATAATTATTAAAATATTTCAACTCTTTCTTAGTTGAATCAAAATGAAAACGAGCAAAAATTTCTGATTCCAAACAGGAGCATGTTTATATTAGAAATATTAGAAATTATGTCTTTTATTTTTCACAAATTGAATGAAGTTGAAAATTTCTATTTTAAACTCACAGGTGCAAAATTGCTTAAGGTGAATGTTTTTAAAACAAACCGAATTCAATAATTTTGGAGAAATTTAGCATTAAATTCAATGGAAGAAAGAACAATTTAGATTTGAAAGAGTGTATGACCTTTCAATGATAATAGTTGCATAGATATATGCAACTATATTTCATCTCAATCGAAGGGGAGAGGCTTTCTCCGTCCGGGTTGCGGATCCGTGGAATAAGCTGCCGGACGAGATTCAAAATCTTGGTTCAAAATCTCCCTTGACCACAAGTGGCCTGAACTCTTTACATGAACATCACCCTGTACATAACTCCATGTCCCCCTACATGGCCTTGCTTTTTGCTTTTTGAGCCCAAAAATTAACTAACTATTAGCTAAATATTGATTCTATTTTACTATTTTGCCGAACCGCTAAGTTACGGGGAACTAAACAAGCCATCACCGGTTGTCAAGCAGTGGTGGGGAACAAATAGAAAGGCACACAGACACACACACATCTATCTATCTATCTATCTATCTATCTATCTATCTATCTATCTATCTATCTATCTATCTATCTATCTATCTATCTATCTATCTATCTATATATATATATATATTTATATATTTAAGGAAACAGACCTCAATATTATGTAAATAGAGAAATTAATTAGCGGTCATTCGAATAGCTCTTTTGTCTAAATAGCGTCAATAACACAGTAATTTCCCTTTGTATAACGGTCTTTTTTCATAGCGTTTTTCCGATGGCCGGATAACTGAAGAGATGGTGGTGTGGATTTCCACCTCGTCATCCGAAACTCAGAGTTTTATCTTGGCTACCGAATAATTGTCACATATTACTTTTACAGAATA
>NW_021836624.1:0-12500 GCF_006345805.1 Octopus sinensis | reverse complement strand
AATCGTTTGCACACCGGGCGAAATGCTTAGCAGTATTTCGTCTGCCGCTACGTTCTGAGTTCAAAATCTGCCGAGGTCGACTTTGCCTTTCATCCTTTCGGAGTCGATAAATTAAGTACCAGTTACATACTGGGGTAGAGGTAATCGACTTAATCCGTTTGTCTGTCCTTGTTTGTCCCCTCTGTGTGTAGCCCCTTGTGGGCAGTAAAGAAATAGGTATTTCGCCCGTCCTTACGTTCTGAGTTCAAATTCCGCCGAGGTCGACTTCGCCTTTCATCCTTTCGAGGTCGATAAAATTTGTACCCGTGAAACTCAGATTACATTGTCCAATATCCTCTATTTTTTTCTTAGACAATAAAGGGGAGAGATTTGAATGTGATTAAACTGCTATTTCTAGTAGGTGGTAGAACCACCGCAATGGTTGGAGTATTGTGGTTTAGGTGCTCGTTGTTGTTATTGTTATTGTTGGTGGTCGTGTTGTGATCATTGTTGCGTTGGTGTCTTCTTCTTCTTCTTCTTCTTCTTCTTCTTCTTCTTCTTCTTCCAATCAGGACTCATGCCATTAGCCACAAAGAATAATCTCTTATTCGATCCTACTCTAATCTACTAAGAATGCGTGTGGCAACTTGAAGATCCACCCACCGCACGCGATAGACTGGCGGTTGCATGAGCGCGAAAGCTACGTTGTTATCCTCATTCCGTAAACGGTGGCTTTCAATGGGTGGTGAGCTGAACTATCCTGGGGCACAGAGGATTCGCAATCTAGACTGGGGTCTGAAAGTTTACCACACCATAGTGGGTTACACCACGGTTACTCTGGTTTGTGGCAGAAGTAGGAAGAAAGAGTGAGAGAAAGTTGTGATGAAAGAGTGAAGCGGGGTTCACCACTACCACCCCGCCAGAGCCTCGTGGAGCTTAGGTGTTTTTGCTCAATAAACACTCACAATGCCCGGTCTGGGAATCCGCAGCCCTAACCACTGGGCCATTGCACCACTACTGTGCTGGTGTTGTCGGTGTTGAAGGCATTAAGTTGTTCCTAGAGTTGGTGTTTGCGTGGTGGACAAAATGGTTACAATCGCGAAGAAATAAAGAAATAAACACGACAAAAACAAAAAACAAACAAAAACAATACTACTCTCATCTCGTTCTTGTTGCTATTTTTGTTGCCGTCTATTGTTTTTTTTTGTTGTTTTCTTTGTTTTCTTTTGGCTTTGCCATTGTTACTTCCCTTCACCGAGGTGAGGCGCTGCTGTGGGAAACAAACCCGAGTTTTAAATATGGCTGAAAGCGATGAAACCCTTGAGTAAAGAAGGGAAACAGGCTTTTGCCAGGGGCAAGATGTGTCAATGTGGGTGTGTATTTGAATGATAAAATGAATGTGTGTGTGTGGATGCGTGTGTGTGTTTGCATGTGTCTGTATGTACGTGCATGCGTGTGTGTGTATGTGCATGTGTGCGCGTGCGCGCGTGAGTACGTGGGTGTGTACGTTTGCTTGTGTGTGTGTGTGTGTTTGCGTGTGTGTACATGTGCGTGTGGTGTGTGTGTGTGAGAGAGAGAGCGTGTGTGTGTGTGTGTGTGTGTGTGTGAGCATGTGTGTGTGTTTTTGACTGTATAAGTAAATATATGTGTGTTTGAAAATATATCACGTTTTCGTTAGTGTAAGTGCGTGATTTGCGATTCATGGTTGTGTGTGTGTGTGTGCATGCGCGTGTGTATATGTGTGTGTATTGGCGTGTACGGTTGTATATACGTGAGGAGTGCGTTGATAATTGAGGTAAATATATTAAAAAAGAGATGAGAAAGAAAAATAAGTGTGTGTTTCAGTTCGATAGATAGATAGGCAGATAGACAGATAGACAGATATATAGATAGATAGATAGATAGATAGATAGATAGATAGATAGATAGATAGACACAGACAGACAGACAGCAGATAGATAGATAGATAGATAGATAGATAATAGATAGATAGATAGACAGATAGACAGATTGATAGATAGATAGATAGATAGATAGACAGACAGACAGATAGATAGATAGATAGATAGATAGATAGATAGATAGATAGATAGATAGATAGATAGATGATAGAGCTGCTTCACATTCACGCATACGTTCAATATACAATAAATAAAATGTTCACTTAAACACACACAAATACACAATCACAGAGAGAGAGAGAGAGCGAGAGAGGAAAAAAGAGATAGGGAAAAATCATATGACATAACACAAACCGTACGGTTAATAAGAGTTTATAAACTAAAATATATACTTATATATGTATATATATATATATATATATATTATATATATATTATATATATATATCTTAGGTTGTGAAGAAAGTTCTTGCGGAATTTTTAATTTTGGTTTTAAATGATGTATTTTCAAATTAATTTTCGTTGAATTACTTTGACTTTGTATATCATTTTAAAACCCGTTTTTCGCTCTATCTAATCGTGTTACTCTTTTTATTTTTTGAATAATTAGGCCATTTTTTACGGAACGTTGAATACAACATAGACAATAAGCAAATTCGCACAATTTTCTTTTTCCCTCTCAAGCTAGGCCAAAAAGCTGCTGAAACAGCTCGCGATATCAACAATGCGTTTGGCCCAGGAACCACTAATGAACGTACAACACAATGGTGGTTCAAGAAATTTCGTGGCGGTAACAAGAGTCTTGAAGATGATAAGCGTAGTGGTCGGCCATCGGATGTTGACAACGATCAACTAAGAGCCTTATTCGAAGCCAATCCATGCACAACTGTTCGAGAGCTTGCTTCTGAATTAGGCGTAACGTATACGTCAATTTCCAACCACTTGAAAGAGATTGGAAAAACATAAATACATGAGAAACAGGTGCCGCACGAATTGAGCTACAACCAAAAAAAATCGCCATTTTGAAGTGTCGTCTTCCCTTTTTTTACGCAACAAGAACGATCTGTTTCTCGACCAGATTGTGAATTGCGATAAAAAGTGGATTCTTGACGACAACCGGCGACGCTCAGCTTAGTGGTTGGACGCCGACGAAGCTCCACGGCACTTCCCGAAGACAAAGTTGCACCAAAAGAAGGTCATGGTGACTGTTTGATCGTCTGCGGCCGGTCTCATCCATCACAGATTTTTGAATCCAGTCGAAACCATTACGGCGGAAAAGTACTGTCAGCAAATGGATGAAATGCATAAGAAACTCCGACAACAACAGCCAGCATTGGTCAATAGAAAAGGACCAATTGTTCGCCACAACAACGCTCGGCCGTACGCCGCACAACTGAACCTGCAGTAGTTGAACGAATTGGGTTACGAAACTCTGCCTCATCCGCCATACTCACCAGACCTCTCGCCTACCGACTACTACTTTTTCAAGCATCTCGACAACTTCCTGCGTGAGAAATGCTTCAAAAACCAAGACGATGCCAAACATGCCTTCAACGACTTCATCGCCACCAGAACGCAGGATTTTTTACGCTACTAGCATAAATAAACTTGTTTCGTGTTGGCAAAAGTGGCTTAATTCTGATGGTGTTTATTTCGATTAATAAAGTTTTGTTTGAGCCAAGATATGTGCATCTGAATTTAAAGGTTAAAAGCCGCAAGAACTTTCTTGACAACCTAATGAGAAGAAAATATTTGAAGACTAATAGATGTAAATGTTCCCACTGATAAAAATATATCTTAAAGGAATTTGATAAATTAAGTAAGTATAAGGATCTGGAAATTGAAATACAAAGGATGTGGCATCTTAAAGCGAGAACTGTTCCTCTTATTGTGGGTTCCCTAGATATGATAAGAAAGAGATGTTAGAAATATCTAGGTAATATCCCAGGAGAACCATGTCTCAAATATAAAGCAAAAGTCAAGCATAGAATAATAATAATAATAATAATATAATAATAATAATAA
Source organism: Octopus sinensis (assembly GCF_006345805.1). Taxonomy (NCBI): domain Eukaryota; kingdom Metazoa; phylum Mollusca; class Cephalopoda; order Octopoda; family Octopodidae; genus Octopus; species Octopus sinensis. The sequence goes on along the minus strand of NW_021836624.1, from coordinate 8,595 downwards.
TAATAATAATAATAATAATAATAATAATAATAATAATAAATGCCCTGATGAAGTACAGGCAGTGGCTCTCATGGCTTCTGATCTTAACTGATTGGAAGTGTTATCATGTACATTGTTTTGTCTTGGTATAAAAGATGGCTACAGCAAATATTCTGCTCAATACCACAGATTTGCTTGTCAGTTGTTTGACTTTAACCAGTTGAGCATGTCCCTTAGTGGCTGACGATGTGTGCATCTCTGATCACGAGCAGAAGTAGTGGGGGAGCATCATAGCCATGTGTTGAGAGGGATTCTTTGGAGTTTGAATAATTCACCTCTGGAAACATGGGTGGTTCTTTCAACATCCTTAAACAACCCTTATTCAGGGACCTTTTGAGCGGGATGGGCTACTCACCTGAAGAAAATTCTAACTGGGCCCCAACTGCAAGGTCATGTGCTGTTTATCTTGATATGAGATCACCATGTCGCGCACATATGGTTGTGATGCATGTGCCTGGTGTACCCTTATCAGACGGGTAGTCATGATGGGTATATTGGGCTTCGTATATTTCACCCCAGTGTCACTTTGATGGCATGAACTGCTCTCTCACTCAATAATAATAATAATAATAATAATAATAAATCCCTGATGCAGTACCAGGCAGTGGCTCTCATGGCTTCTGATCTTAACTGATTGGAAGTGTTATCATGTACATTGTTTTGTCTTGGTATAAAAGATGGGCTACAGCAAATATTCTGCTCAATACCACAGATTTGCTTGTCAGTTGTTTGACCGTAACCAGTTGAGCATGTCCCTTAGTGGCTGATGATATGTGCATCTCTGATCACAAGCAGAAGTAGTGGGGGACCATCATAGCCATGTGTTGAGAGGGATTCTTTGGGGTTTGAATAATTCACCTCTGGAAACATGGGTGGTTCTTTCAACATCCTTAAACAACCCTTACTCAGGGACCTTTTGAGCAGGATGGGTTACTCGACCTGAAGAAAATTCTAACTGGGCCCCACCTGCAAAGTCATGCGCTGTTTATCTTGATATGAGATCACCATGTCGCGCACATATGGCTGTGATGCATGTGCCTAGTGTACCTTATCAGACGGCAGTCATGATGGGTATATTGGGCTTCGTATATTTTACCCCAGTGTCACTTTGATGGCATGCACTGCTCTCTCACTCAATAATAATAATAATAATAATAATAATAATAATAATAGTAATAATAATAATAATAATAATAATAATAATTATTATTATTATCATTATTATTATTATTATGTACATTGTTTTGTCTTAGTATAAAAGATGGGCTACAGCAAATATTCTGCTTAGCACCATAGATTTGCTTGTCAGTCGTTTGACCGTAGCCAGTTGAGCATGTCCCTTAGTGGCTGACGATATGTGCATTCCTGATCATGAGCAGAAGTAGTGGGGGAGAATCATAGCCGTGTGTTGAGAGGAATTATGAGGGGTTTGAATAATTCACCTCTGGAAACATGGGTGGTTCTTTCAACATCCTTAAACACCCTTATTCAGGGACCTTTTGAGCGGGATGGGCTACTCAACCTGAAGAAAATTCTAACTGGGCCCCAACTGCAAGGTCATGTGCTGTTTATCTTGATATGAGATCACCATGTCGCGCACATATGGTTGTGATGCATGTGCCTGGTGTACCCTTATCAGACGGGTAGTCATGATGGGTATATTGGGCTTCGTATATTTCACCCCAGTGTCACTTTGATGGCATGAACTGCTCTCTCACTCAATAATAATAATATAATAATAATAATAATCCCTGATGCAGTACCAGGCAGTGGCTCTCATGGCTTCTGATCTTAACTGATTGGAAGTGTTATCATGTACATTGTTTTTTGTCTTGGTATAAAAGATGGGCTACAGCAAATATTCTGCTCAATACCACAGATTTGCTTGTCAGTTGTTTGACCGTAACCAGTTGAGCATGTCCCTTAGTGGCTGATGATATGTGCATCTCTGATCACAAGCAGAAGTAGTGGGGGACCATCATAGCCATGTGTTGAGAGGGATTCTTTGGGGTTTGAATAATTCACCTCTGGAAACATGGGTGGTTCTTTCAACATCCTTAAACAACCCTTACTCAGGGACCTTTTGAGCAGGATGGGTTACTCGACCTGAAGAAAATTCTAACTGGGCCCCACCTGCAAAGTCATGCGCTGTTTATCTTGATATGAGATCACCATGTCGCGCACATATGGCTGTGATGCATGTGCCTAGTGTACCCTTATCAGACGGCAGTCATGATGGGTATATTGGGCTTCGTATATTTTACCCCAGTGTCACTTTGATGGCATGCACTGCTCTCTCACTCAATAATAATAATAATAATAATAATAATAATAATAGTAATAATAATAATAATAATAATAATTATTATTATTATTATCATTATTATTATTATTATGTACATTGTTTTGTCTTAGTATAAAAGATGGGCTACAGCAAATATTCTGCTTAGCACCATAGATTTGCTTGTCAGTCGTTTGACCGTAGCCAGTTGAGCATGTCCCTTAGTGGCTGACGATATGTGCATTCCTGATCATGAGCAGAAGTAGTGGGGGAGAATCATAGCCGTGTGTTGAGAGGAATTATGAGGGGTTTGAATAATTCACCTCTGGAAACATGGGTGTTTCATTCAACATCCTTAAACAACCCTTACTCAGGGACCTTTTGAGCGGGATGGGCTACTCGACCTGAAAAAAATTCCAACTGGGTCCCACCTGCAGGGTCATGCGCTGTTTATCTTGATGTGAGATCACTATGTCGCGCACATATGGTTGTGATGCATGTGCCTAGTGTACCTTTATCAGACGGGTAGTCATGATGGATATACTGGGCTTCGTATATTTTACCCCAGTGTCACTTTGATGGCATGCACTGCTCTCTCACTCAATAATAATAATAACAAGATTAGTAAATATAAAGACCTGCTAATAGAAATTGAAAAAATGTGGCATCTCAAGGCGACTACAGTACCAATGATTGTAGGATCTCTAGGAATGATAAAAAAGGTACTGAAACCTATTTGAAAATGATACCAGGCTTACCATCCCTACAGGAAGTGCAAAAAATCGTGTTAACTGGAACGGCTCATGTACTGAGAAGAGAATTTCTCTTTGAAAACAACATCCATTCATGAATTTATTTATTTATTAATTTTTAAATACATATTTTACCTGTGAATTTGCGTGTGTAATCCGGGAATGCATACTATGAGCTTCTCTGCTCTAGGTGTATGGAAAACACACGGCGAGAAACGGAAGAAAATTTGAAGAAAGAAGGAAAAAAGAAATAATAATACTTCTAACTTCGGTCACAAAACGTCAATTCTTTAGGAAGGGTTTAATCAATGTTACCCATCTCAATATTTGACAAGTTTTCAGAGATATGAAAATAAATATTCACCTCTGTAGTATTCGAAATCAAAATGTAAAGAGTCGGAACAAATACCACACAAGAATTTTCTGAAGCTGTAGCAATTCTGCCAGTTTACCGCCTTTCTTTACTAATGCTTTCTGTTAAACGGTTTTAAGTGGGGGTGGGGTTATACGATACCAGGTCAGTATTTGACGCATTTTTTTTCTACTGATATGGTGTACCCCTGTCAGTTGAGCCCATTGAATAGCGCCCCACTACCGGTTTTTGACCATCAACCCCATCAGCTGTCACTTAGCTAATACTTTAATCGTTGTATGTACTGTTCAGCAGAATCAATAAGCTCTGCTTTCAATTGCTGGGTCGATATCCACACTTTCTATATAGGTGTACAATTTTGATTACATGTCACCGACGATTAAATTTGTGGATACCACTCGCTCACGTGAAGGCGCATGGCTCAGTGGTTAGAGCGTCGAGCTTAAGATCGTGAGGTTGTGAGCTCGAATCCCGGACCGGGCTGAGTGCTGTGTTCTTGAGCAAGACACTTTATTTTACGTTGCTCCAGTTCACTCAGCTGTAGAAATGAGTTGCGACGTCACAGGTGCCAAGCAGTATCGGCCCCTTTGCCATTCCCTTGGATAACACTGGTGACGCGGAGAGGGGAGGCTGGTATACATAGGCGACTGTTGGTCTTCCATAAACAATCTTGCCCGGACTTGTGCCTGGGAGGGTAACTTTCTTGGTACAATCCCATGGTCTGTGTCGTGACCGAAGCGGGTCTCAGACTCGCTCGCGGTAACTAGTGACCTAAAAATTCTCTTTCTAGACACTACCTGGATATCTGCATATGGTTGCATCATGTTTCTTTCGGTGAATATGTGAAACCATATCAGTATCTGTCACAAAACTTGAACTATTTGATCATGTTTACGAGACTTTAATAACCTATCACCTTTCCTCTAACCTCACCATCCCTACTCGGGAGCGTCTGAACTCTCATTCCAGTGCCCTAGTAATAGTAAGAGGCAAGGAGTTCCCCCAGGACGCTTCTAGATGTCAGAGAAAGTTCGGACCCTCTTCACTGGTCGGGAAATAGATGACTACTAATCTGAAAGCAATGACCCTTTCTTTTTCGCTATTCATAACCGATTTGCCGTTAGGATCCAGAAATATCAGAACTTCTAGATCCAAGCGTTTTTCCAAACATCGCTGCTACCTCAACCCCCGATTGTTATTGCCTCAGAAATTCATCTAATTAAATTTTGGAGATAAAGAAAGGAGATTGTGTGAGTGGCCGGTTTAGAGGAAATAGGAGTGAGTATTCATACCGTTAGGAGCAAAGATTCACGGTCGGAAAATAAACGATGTTCCCTAAATTTGCAAGAAACGTTCAATATATAGTTTCCATACTTGAGACAGTGGGATGAGATGTGACGGAGATTTGTGTGGTATAGTTATTACGGAGGATCAAACGACCGTGTCGAAACTTTTATTGTTAGTGAATCTTTCTTTTGTGAAATAATTGTAACGTTAATCTGCCATATTGAAATAAGTTTCCACTGGATATTGTAGTCTCAGATATCTAAAGCCAGGTTATCGTAGATGGAACGTCTTCCCCCCAAAAAAAACAAACAAAAAAAAACAGGAGTGGCTATGTGGTAAGTAGCTTGCTTGCCAACCACATGGTTCTGGGTTCATTCCCACTGCATGGCACCTTGGGCAAATGTCTTCTACTATTGCCTCGGTCCGACCGAACCCTTGTGAGTGGATTTGGTAGACGGAAACTGAAAGAAGCCCGTCGTGTATATGTATATATATATATATATATATGTGTGTGTGTGTGTGTGTGTGTATGTGTGTGTGTGTGTGTGTGTGTTTGTTTGTCCACCTAACATTGCTTGACAACCGATGCTGGTGTGTTTACATCCCGTAACTTAGCGGTTCGGAAAAAGAAACTGATAGAATATAAGTACTAGGCTTACAAAGAATAAGTCCTGGGGTCGATTTGCTCGACTAAAGGCGGTGCTCCAGCATGGCCACAGTTGCATGACTGAAACAAGTAAAAAAAAAGGGTAAACAAACACAAAAAGGAAAATCTGCTGCTTTCAAACAACAACAGCAACAACGGGGTGGGGGTGGTGAACCCCGCAGTACTCTTTCACCACAACTTTCTCTCACTCTTACTTCCTACTTCCGCCACAAACCAGAGGAACCATGGGGTAACCCACTATGGTGTGGTAAACTTTCAGACCCTAGTCTAGATTGCGAGTCCTCTGTGCCACAGGATGGTTCAGCTCTCAACCCGTTAAAAGCCACCGTTTATGGAATGAGGATAACGACGTAGCTTTCGCGCCCGTGCAACCGCCAGTCTATCGCGTGCGGTGGGTGGATCTTCAAGTTGCCACATGCACTCTTAGTAGCTTAGAGTAGGCTCGAATTAGAGATTATTCTTTGTGGCTAATGGCGTGAGTCCTGATTGAAAGAAGAAGAACAACAACAACGATGACGATGAGGATGACGACGACAATGGGAGTAACTAAAGCACATCCTCCTGCTCTATATTTTACAACTACTATAACGGTTTTTGATGTGGTATTTCGTCTGCTGCAACGTTCTGAGTTCAAATTCCGCCGAGGTCGACTTTGCCTTTCATCCCTTCGGGGTCGATTAAATAAGTACCAGTTACGAACTGGGGTCGACATAATCGACTTAATCCGTTCGTCAGTCCTTGTTTGTCCTCTCTGTGGTTAGCCCCTTGTGGGTAGTAAAGAAATAGGTATATCGTCTGCCGTTGCGTTCTGGGTTCAAATTCCGCCCAGGTCGACTTTGCCTTTCATCCTTTCGTGGCCGATTAAATAAGTACCAGTTACGAACTGGGGTCGATATAATCGACCCAATCCGTTCGTCTGTCCTTGTTTGTCCTCTCTGTGTTTAGCCCCTTGTGAGCAATAAAGAAATAGGTATTTCGTCTGCTGCTACGTTCTGAGTTCAAATTCCGCCGAGGTCGACTTTACCTTTCATCCTTTCGGGGTCGATTAAGTAAGTACCAGTTACGAACTGGGGTCGATATAGTCGACTTAATCCGTTCGTCTGTCCTTGTTTGTCCTCTCTGTGTTTAGCCTCTTGTGGGTAGTAAAGAAATAGGTTTTTGCTCTTCACATTTAACAAACTGTGGAACACCGATCATGGAAAGCTAATCTGAACAAACATCCCAGTGTAAAGCCTCATCGGTTTTCTTCGGATTCCGCATTTCACCCAAAACAGAAACTAACAGAGCTTCAAGTTAAACACACTGACCTCACCAGCGTGGGAAGGTCTACAAAGATATGTAAAATTCCACGCCTCTTCGCATTGAATAAGTAAAAAAAAAATGAGTTTAACACTTCAAATATATATCTATCCAGTATAGTTTGTTTGATCATATTTGTGTTGTATACAGTAGCAGTCGCTGGTCGGTTAGGTGGCCGTTGTCGGCCATCGGTTTTATTTAAATAATACAACATACTTGAAACATGACTAATACTTCTACTCCCACCACACCCCTCTCTCTCTTTCATATATATGGATATAACTTAGGTGGGTTTTTGTATATGTATATACGTATATATATCTATATCCATCAGTATATATATATATATGTTGTTGTGTGTGTGTGTGTGTGTGTGTGTGTGGTGCATACATATCAGTACATCTATCAGTATATATATATATATATATATATATATATTATATATATATATATATATATATATTATATATATATCTATATAATTTATATATATACATACGCATACACTATATAACTATATGCATATATATTTATATATACATACACATACACTATATAAATATATGCATACGCATACATACACATTTTGTGTTAACACAGATACACAAAAAAAATACACATACATATGTAATTGTGTGGTTGAGCCGGTTTATAATGTGTGTGCACACGTTTGCTTGTGAGAAGTGTGTGTAGTTAGTGTATGTGTGCGTACGTACGTGCAAGTACGTGTATATGTATACGTGTAAGTACATAAGTAGACATATATTCATCTGAGTTATATGTATGCGAAGAGCCATGTAAAAAGAGAAAGAAAGGGGGAGGCGAGATAGAGAGATAGGTAGAGAAGAGAAAGAGATAAAGACAGTGAGAAAGGGTGGTGCTGAGAGAGAAGGTGATCGAGAGTGGGTCAAAGTATGGAACGCCTCAGTGGAGATATATAAAAAGTGAGGTTTAACAACAAATATTCAATAAAGAGGTGAAAAAAAGACGGAAAAGCATAGCTTGACCTCGTCCTCAATACGAATATAAAGGATGTTTTTTTTTTAATAAATGAAAACTATAACAATAACGAGAAAAAAGTAGCTATCATGTGTGTATAACAAGAGGAGAACGCACATGACGTGTTTTTATACCGGGACAGACAGACAGACAGGCAAGGCACTGTCCAATCATTCATTTTTGTTGTTATCCTATTTTTGATACGGTTTATTCAACTATTTTAATATACATACATACATTACATACATACATACATAATACATACATACATACATATAGACATACATACATACATACATACATATATAATATATACTCTTTTACTCTTTTACTTGTTTCAGTCATGACTGCGGCCATGCTGGAGCACCACCTTTTAGTACTTATTCTATCGGTCTCTTTTTGCCGAACCGCTAGGTGACGGGGACCTAAACACACCAGAATCGGTGGTCAAGCAATGCTAGGGGGACAAACACAGACACACAAACACACGCATACACATATATATGCATATATACGACAGCTTCTTTCAGTTTCCGTCTCTACCAAATCCACTCACAAGGCATTGGTCGGCCCGGGGCTATAGCGAAGACACTTGCCCAAAGATGCCACGCAGTGGGACTGAACCCGCAACCGTTGTGGTTGGTTAGCAAGCTACTTCCCACACAGCCACTCCATATATATATATGTGTGTGTGGTGTGTGTGTGTGTGGTGTGTGGTGTGTGTGTGTATGCCACATAAATATATATGCATTACACACTGCATATATTTATTTATATGCCATGGCTGTGTGGTAAGTGACTTGCTTCCCAACAACATGGCTCCGGTTTCAGTCCCACTGCGTGGCACCTTCTACTATAGCTTCAGGCCGACCAAAGCATTGTGAATAGATTTGGTAGA
>NW_021836623.1:15000-26056 GCF_006345805.1 Octopus sinensis | reverse complement strand
AGTTCTCGGAGAAAAAATGTGGAGAAAAACCACAACTCAAGGGTTGCAACATTAGGGAAAAGTGCATCAGCCTATTGAATTATCGTCTGAGCGGTGATTTGGCACGTCCGTATGCTTGCAAGTCAAGCGAAGTCAAGTTTAAAGTCTCACAAATGGCAACGAGTGATGTTAAACTCAGTGATGGTTTGAGTTTCCGATTCAATATTATATTAAGCTATAAGGCAGCGAACTGGCAGAATCGTTACCGCGTTGGGGAAAAATGCAAAGAGACATTTCGCCCGTCCTCGCATTCTGAGTTCAAATTCCGCCGAGATCGACTTTGTCTTTCAGACCTTAGGGGTCGATAAAAATAAGTGGCGGTTGAGCACTGTAATCGACTTAACCCCTCTCAAAAAATTGCTGACCTTACGCCAAAATTTGAAACTAATATTGTATTAAGTTGTAGGGCGGCGAGCTGGAAAAAAACCGTTAGCACGCCGGAGAAAAGAAAAGCGACATATTTTCCAACCTTATGCTGCCGGTGTCGACTTTGCCTTTCATCCTTTCGGGGTCGATAAAATAAGTACCATTTGAGGTAATCGATTTACCCACACCCACGAAATTGCAGGCCTTGTGCCAAAATTTCGAAATCATTATTATATTAAGTTGTATCAGAAGGTTCTTCTCCCTATGTAAATACCATAGATTTCTGTCCGTTTTGATAATGAGTTCCATTTATTTTATCAACGTTACGATCTATCGGGTTGTCCGGAAAGTTCGTGCCGATCTTTAAAGGAAAGAAAAAGGTCAATAAATACTTGCCATTACATTTTAAATCAACCAAATATGAACCATTTTGTTGCACAATGCGTCTTTCCTTTAACTTGAAAATATCCTCTTCCCAGAATTGAGGTGGTTTCATGGCAAAGAATTCATCAAGGTATCTTTTTACGTCATCCAAGGAATTGAAATTTTTACCATTAAGACTCTTCTGCAGAGACCTGAATAAGTGGAAATCCGAAGGAGAAATATCTGGTGATTTCCGTTTACGGAATGAGGATAACAACGTAGCTTTCGAGCCCATGCAACAGCCAGTCTATCGCGTATTGCCACACGCATTCTTAGTAGCTTAGAGTAGGTTCGAATTAGATATTATACTTTGTGGCTTATGGCGTGAGTCCTGATCGGAAGAAGAAGAAGAAGAAGAAGAAGAAGAAGAAGAAGAAGAAGAAGAAGAAGAAGAAGAAGAAGAAGAAGAAGAAGAAGAAGACATCAACCATGAGAAATTAATAAAATATTGGGTAATGAAGTCTTGGTGTGTATACTCTTTTTACTCTCTCTTTTACTTGTTTCAGTCATTTGACTGCGGCCATGCTGGAGCACCACCTTTAATCGAGCAAATCGACCCCGGGACTTATTCTTTGTAAGCCCACTACTTATTCTATCGGTCTCTTTTGCCGAACCGCTAAGTGACGGGGACGTAAACACACCAGCATCGGTTGTCAAGCAATGCTAGGGGGACAAACACAGACACACATACATATATATATATATATACATATATACGACTGACGTCTTTCAGTTTCCGTCTACCAAATCCACTCACAAGGCATTGGTCGGCCCTGGGCTATAGCAGAAGACACTTGCCCAAGATGCCACGCAGTGGGACTGAACCCGGAACCATGTGGTTGGTTAGCAAGCTACCTACCACACAGCCACTCCTGTATATGTATAAATAAATGAGATGTTAAATGATTGAGGTTATATAAATGATAGAGGAACAGATTCTGAATTTGTGCTCACCTGTGATTGACCGATATGGTCACCACCAGCAGTAACAGCAACAACATGAACTAAGAAAGACCTCTATGTGGTTATTTCAGCATGCTAGAAATAACAGCTAAATGTCCTGCAAATCGTATCCTACAGTCTGAAAAGAAGAACGGACACATTGGGTAACTTAGCCCAGCGACCACCAAAGGAAGTGGTCACAGCTGGAACGCATTTAATCATAGGTCAGCTCATTCAGAGTCGCCACGTGACTAAGCAACAAAAATCGACTGAGATATTTCCTAAAGAACAACCAGCTTTCAATTCACTCGGTCAATCTAATGTCACGTGATCAATATTTAAATGGCGATACATTAATATAAATACAATAAAAATGGAGAAAATCCACCTCAGAAGTAGGTATTCCGATGAATAAAATGCTTTATGGAAGAAATCTTAAAAGTTCTCCTCTTTTTTTCTTTTCTTTCCTCTTTTCGTTATTGTTGGTTCCATCAAAATTTTTCCAGTCGTTTATTACGGAAGCACTTAATGTTATCGTTCGTAGAATAGTCTTCTTCATTGTACATCCACCTAAATATGAGTGTGTGTTGTGTGTCTCTGTGTGTGTGTCTGTGTGTACGTGCGTGTATGTGCGAAGATTTATCCGCACAGACACTCACACACACACTGATATACACATATATATATATGTATATATATGTATATATATAATATATAATATATATATTTAATATATATATATATATATATATATATATATATATATATAACATATACATATAACATATATAAACATATATATATATATATATATAATATATATATATATATATCTATATATATATATGTATATCAGTGTGTGTGTGAGTGTCTGTGCGGATAAATCTACGCACATACACGCACGTACACACACACCACACACACACACACACACACACACACAACCATATATATATATATATATTATTATATACGTTTAAATATATATTTTTTATAATATTATTATACTAGTATTGTTGTTATACATACATACATGCATACGTAATAATAATATAAAGGATAATGATTATAATAATAATGATAAGAATAATAATAATAATAATAATGATAATAATAATAATAATAATGATAATAATAATAATAAACTAATTAATAATAATAATAAATAATCATAATAATAATAATAATAATAATAATAATAATAATAATAATAATAATAATAAAAACTTATCAATAGCCTGGATAGACTATAAAAAGGCTTTTGATAGCCTACCACATAGCTGGATTAGGAAATGCATTGAAATGTATAAGATAGCATCAACTCTGCGAAACTTCTTGACTGTAAGTATGAGATCATGGAGAACCACACTAACTCTGAACAGTGACAGTGAATCCCTAAATGCTGGTGATGTAAAAATTCGTGTGGCATTTTCCAGGGTGACTCACTGTCACCACTCCTCTTTGTTTATCCTTAATACCTCTCTCAAAGCTGCTCAATGACGCGCAGTACGGGTATAAAATGTTTGATAAAAATATAAATCATCTCGTTTACATGGATGATTTAAAGCTTTTTGAAAAAATGATCAACAACTCAAGGGCTTACTAGCGATAGTCAAACAATTCAGTGACGACATCAGAATGCAATTCGGCCTCGATAAATGTGCAAAGGCTACCTTTATCAAAGGAAAAATGACAGAAACATCTAACGTTAACCTTGACCAACAGAATGTCATAAAAGAACTAGACCCAGCGGAGAGCTACAAGTACCTAGGGGTAATTGAGGGAACGGAATAAGGCATTCGGAGATGAAGGAAAGGATCAGGAGAGAATGCTATCGAAGAGTGAGAGCAATACTCAAGACAGAGCTGAATGCAAGAAACAGGATCGAAGCAATCAATGCATTAGCTATACCAGTCGTGACTTACAGTTTCAATATTGTTAACTGGTCAATTACTGAAATATGTCAGCTCGATAGAAAAATAAGGAAACTGTTGACAATGCATAGAATGCACCACCCTAAGGCAGATACAGAACGACTCTATCTGCCAAGAAGAGGGAGGCCGTGGTCTTTTGCAAACTGGCAATAACAATGAAGATTGCTACACTTGGCCTAGACACCTACCTGAAAAACTCTGAGGACTGGATGCTAAAACTTGTCTCAAAACATGAAAACAAGAAAGCATCATACTCAGTCACAAAACAGGCAAAGGAATATCTAAGTGATTCCGAATACAACCAATTTCGGAATTATTAGAGATAGATATACAAGAAACAAGCACAGAAAAAGCTAGGCGCATGAAAACCCGTGCCAAAACTGCGGCCTTAGATATTCTGAATAATAAATGGCAAGAAAAACCTCTCTAGGCAAATACCCAAAGAGAGCGCGAATAATGCAGATATCGACAAAGCCCTGACCCATCAATGGCTAATGGCCTCTCGCTTAAATCTGAAACAGAGGGGTTTATCATAGCAGCTCAAGATCAATGCCTACCAACAAGAAACTACCAGGCCAACATATAAAGATCAGAAAGCAGTCCAACGTGTCGTGTATGCAAGCAACAAAATGAAACCATTGACCATGTGGTCTCCAAGTGCAGTCTTCTAGCGCCTACAGAGTATCTCAACAGGCACGATAGAGCTGCACAATATATTCACTGGGTAATCTGTAAAAACCTGGATTTGCCCCATGAAAAAATGGTGGGAACACAAACCACCCCCAGTGCTTGAAAATGACCACATCTCACTCCTCTGGAACTTCACCATTCAAACTGACAGGAAGATAGATGCAAATAGGCCAGACATCATATTGAAAGACTTCAAACAAAAAGAACATGCCTCCTCATTGATATGACTGTCCCAATCGATATAAACGTATCTGTCAAGACCTACCAAAAACTGAGCAAATTATAAAGATCTTGAAATAGAAATCAGCAAAATGTGGAAGCTGAAGACTAAAACAATACTGTTGTCATAGGTGCCCTGGGAATGATAGCAAAAGGGGCTGATAGCTACCTAACTCAGATACCAGGAAACCCAAAAATGGCAGAAGTTCAAAAGATAGTGCTCATGGGACTGCTCATATCCTACGCAAAAACTCTCTATGTAACCTCAAGGTTTAAAACAACCATAATTTCGGTTAAAAAAAAAAAAAAAAAAAAAAAAAACTTTTTTTTTTAGACATTCATTAGTACAACATCCCCACCCCCCAAATATATGGCACACTAGGCATAACAACAACATGAACTTCCAACCCTGTTGTCTCTTGAGGTCTCTGGGTGAGACTTGGAGCCAACTTGTACAAATATAAAGCAAAAGTCAAACATAGAATAATAATAATAATAATAATAATAATAAGTGGGTGTAAACACATAAACAAAATAAGAATAAACAAAAACAAAAACAAATTACACGGACGTATATAAACAGAAGATACAAATATTACAGGCATCCCCCCCAACATACATATACACTAACTAAACATAGACGCACATAGAGATATACGCATGCGCAAATGAAGACACATACAATAGAAATATAAAATGGCTGACGGTTAGTAAGGAGAGACACACAAATAAGAAATATGAAAGCAAAGGACCACTGATGCGGTCACAGGAGTGAGACGAAAGAACTCTGGCCGAAATAAGATTAAGATTAATGTAAAAAATAAATAACGCTGAAGCAAAGTAACACCAAATATATTGTGCGTGTGTTTTTATTGGCTAACAGACCATTCCGAAATACAACAATATATAATATATATATATATATCAAATGTGAGGATAAAATTCTTTTCGAAAAAAAATATTCTCGAAAACAATTTTATCAATGGCCAGCAATATAAAAAAATACCTTTAACGGTTAAATTTATATAATTCATAAATGAGGGCAAGGAAAAAATTTCTAATGCCAAATATGCCGAAAAATTGGACATATTGTCCATTAACCATATAATTTTTCACAATACGCACGCTACTCGAATAAAGGTCGACAGAAATTCTAAAAATTCCATTATTACCAATCGGACCGATTTCAGAGTTAGCTACTAAGAGCCCTCTCTTCGTCAGTGATACTGTGGTGAAAAAAAATAAATGAGATACTTACTCATACCCATGAGAGAAGCAAACACTAAGTCATGGGCACAACTAAGTACCCCAAATACATCCAAAATAGAATACTCCAGGCCCATCCGAGGCTGGAGTATTTCTATTTTGGATGTATTTGGGGTACAATAATAATATATTTTCTTGCTGCTATCTTGGTTCTTGCTGCTCATATTTTCGCTCACATTTCTGATCCTGTTATCAGTAGAGAGGACAGCTTTTTTGCTGTGGATAAGAAACTGTTGGTTTCAGACTTCAGAGCCATCCACCTCCAGTATTATGTTGTTTTGTTTACTTCATAGCTCACCCCAAACCTGATGAGCTTCATATACATCAGGAACTAATCTTTCCCTTGCTAAATCACCACGAATTTCCTTGATAAAAATTTGCGTTATGTGTCATAAAAACAGGTTCGGGACTTATCACATGAAGTGATTACAGAGCAACTTTATGCATTGATTGGTGGAGCAGAATAAATTCCAGGATGGTTGGCCGAATTCCTATTACTTTCACCAATTATTATTACTGTCACAGGTGAGGGAACGTTAAAGAATTTGTTGCAAGATTCCTCACATGAAACCGTGTTTGAACACGACACTGTTATGTTCGGGGGTAGTCATTTTCTTTTTTGCCAAATAGACACACGCAATATAATATATATATATAATATATATATATATATATATATACATATATATATATACACACACACACACACACACTATATAGTATAATATATATATATATATTATATATATATATATATATATGTTTGTATGTATGCATATATTTTGTTTATTACACTATTGTCTGACAGCGCTTCGCGTCGGGTTCGTTCGAATTTTCGAATTTTCGAATTTTCGCTTCGTTCCGTTTCTTTCCTCCCAGTATTGTTTTATAATATAATTATGACGCGAAATTCTCTCCCTTTGCTTTACCTTCCCCTCTCCCTCTCCCTCTTCCTCATCTCTCTCTCAGCCGGGTGTCTTCCTCTATCTATCTCTCTCTCACTCCTCCTCACTTTCGTCACTGCTAATCCTTATGCACGTTGCTTTCAGGCCGTAAGGTCATGTTTCCATGCGCTCGCTAGTACTTCTTCCGTCCTAGTCAGAACAAAGGCCTTCGTTTGTTTTTTTGTTTGTTTTTTTCGTTTGTTTTCTTGTTTATTTTGATTTCTCGTATTGTATTTTATTTCTCGTTTTGTATTTTCTTGTACATGTATTTTTATCTTGTATTTTATTGTGCAGCTCTATTGTTACATTTTTTCTTGCTTGTTTTACCCCTCTGCGAGGTTATTTTATTTTAATTCTCTCGCAGGAAAGCCTAGTATTGACGAGTCGTGTCCTGTCTTGCCTTCGAAACACGCTAAGTCTACTAGTGACAGCTGATGAAGGGGATTTTTCCTTGTGTAGCATGTCCTGTACCTTGTTTTTCTGTTGTAAATAATGTTTTTCTTGTTTTCGTTCTCGTCCAGTTCCACGTCTCTGTCTTTCTGTTGTAACAAAATGGCTTTTCCGTTTTCGTTTCTGTTGAGTTCTACGTCTTTTTTTGGTGTGTCCTGTACGTATATATATTATATATGCATGTATATATACATGTAGATGTCAGTACGTACATATATTTGTATGTATGCATATATTTTATTTATTACACTATATATATATATATATATATATATATATATATATATGAATAAATACATGGAGTTTAACGCAGGTATAAAATCAAATTTTTACTTTCGACACATGTTTCGAAAATTCCACTTGTATTATTCTTTTGAATAATATCAGTGGAATTTTCGAAACATGTGTCGAAAGTAAAAATATTGATTCATTTATTTATTCATATATTATACAAAAAATTCCACGTAATCACGAAGTTTCTACCTTTATAAAACAAGGAGTTACAAGCTCTTTACTTGTGAGATTTTTTGCTACCCTGGTAACTATTAATTTATTTTTCCGTGTTAATTGTTAACAAGGCAAATATACACTCATCTATATATATATATTATATATATATATTATATATATATATATATATATATACATATATATATATTCGTTCTACTCATTTATTACTGCTCTTATTGGAACTGGTGTCCATTGTCCGGAATTTTTTTGTCACACGTCTGTGAGAGAATAATCCAGGCTGAGCAGGAGGATAGACGAGCACGCAAGGTGTCGCCCAAGAGTTCACTCACAGTACATCAGTTAGGCCGGAATTATAGCAACAAAAAACAAAACAAAAAAAAAGGGGTTTCAGTATCCTTCGTAGTGAGACCGAACCCAAAAGCACGCGGTTTACGAAGTGAGATGCTTAACCACACGCCCATGCGATAGAGAAACGTTATGACATAAAAAAAAACCCTCTAAAATTGCGCAATTACTTCTTCCTTCTGGATTTTAATGGCTGGTTACAACGTAAGTGCATACGTACCTACTTATTTGTATATGTACGATGGATGGATGGATGGATGTTCTAGTTTTATTTTTTCAAACATCCACCCATTAGAGAAATAGCAAATAACACATTTAGAAACGTGGCTTCATAATTGGAATTTAGAAAACATTCAAACGTGTGTGTACATATGCATATATATATATATATATATATATATATATATGTATGTATGTATGTATGTATGTATTGTATGTGTGTGTATGTAAGTATGCATGCATGCGTGTATAAATGTTCGTATGTATGTACGTATTTACATTTGTATATGTGTATATATGAATGCTCTGACTTTTTTCCATGCAAATATTGTCTCCCACCCAGAAGTATAGCTTTTTCCCTGGAATTTAGATAATACCAAGTAACATTCAAGTATCTGTATACTGATACACACACATACACCCCACCACACACACACAACACACATACACACACACATATATATATATATATAATATATATATATATATATATATATATATATATATATACATATATATATACATATACATATATATATATATTATATATATATATATATATATTCTTTTACTCTTTTACTGTTTGTCATTTGACTGCGGCCATGCTGGAGCACCGCCTTTAGTGGATCGAGCAAATCGACCCGGGACTTATTCTATGTAAGCTTAGTACTTATTCTATTGGTCTCTTTTGCCGGACCGCTAAGTTACGAGGACGTAAACTCACCATCATCGGTTGTCAAGCGATGTTGGGGGGGGGAGCATAAACACGGACACACAAACACACACAAATATATATACATATACATATATACGATAGGCTTCTTTCAGTTTCCGTCTGCCAAATCCACTCACAAGGCTTTGGTCGGCCCGAGGCTATAGTAGAAGACATTTGCCCAAGGTGCCACGCAGTGGGACTGAACCCGGAACCATGTGGTTCGTAAGCAAGCTACTTACCACACAGCCACTCCTGCGCCTATATATATTTATATATACACACACATGTATATATGTATGTATGTATGTATGTATCTATGTAGGTAGGTATGTAGGTAGGTAGGTATGTAGGTAGGTAGGTAGGTAGGTATGTAGGTAGGTAGGTAGGTAGGTACGTACGTACGTACGTACGTATGTGCGTATGTAAGTAGGTAGGTATCTAAGTAGGTAGGTAGGTAGGGGGTAGGTAGGTAGGTAGGTAGGTAGGTAGGGAGAGAGGGAGAGAGGGAAGTAGAGAGGTAGACGGGTAGGTATGTGTAAATGCATACACTATACAAAACCCATCACAAGACATTTTTTGTTAACTAAGCTAACAACAATGTCTCTTGATATGTTTTGTGCTCCAGGTAATCTGAAATATAAACTCAGCACCTGTCAAATTTGTAAACCATGGTTCCGTTACCAAGTTAAGGTGGTATGTTTTTACAGAGTGATACGTAAAATAGACAAAAACAATGGGTTATTTACATTTATTTATTATTTAACTAATCATTTCTGTTCGTTTTATGTATCGATCGATCGATCGATAGATACATACATACAAAGACAGACAGACAGACAGATAGCTTGATAGATAGATAGATAGATAGATAGATAGATAGATAGATAGATAGATAGATAGATGGATGGATGGATGGATGGATGGATGGATGGATGGAATGATGGATGGATGGATGGATGGGTTGGGTTGGTTGGTGGGTGGGTGGATAGATGGATTGATGGGTGGGTGGATGGATAGACAAATAGATAGATAGATAGATAGATAGATAGATAGATTGATTGATAGATAGATTGATTGATAGATAGATAGATAGATAGATAGATAGATAGATAGATAGATAGATAGACAGACAGACAGACAGGTAGGTAGGTAGGTAGCTAGGTAGGTAGGTAGGTTGGTAGGTAGGTAGGTAGGTAGGTAGGTTGAGAGAGAGAGAGAGCAAAATTATGTGTGCATCTGTGAGTGAGTATGTATAGGGGTTTGACAAAATAATAGAAACACCTTAAAATTTCAAACTGATTTATTTTAATGAATAGTACCGCCTTTGGCAGTAATTACAACATGAATTCTACGAGGTAAGGACTCGTACAAAGTTTGAATTGTTTCCAAAGGAATTGTTGTCCATTCTTCGGCTAAAACACTCTCCAGTTCTTGTAGTGATGATGGTGAAGGATATCAGCTCCTTACTTATTTTTATAAAATGCACCATAAATGTTCAGTAATATAGAGACCTGGGGACTGTGTTGGCCAGATAAGATGTTCAACTTTACTAGAATGCGGAATTTGAACTCAGAACGTAAAGACGGACGAAATGTTGCTCAGCATTCTGTCCGGTGTACTAACGATTCTACCAGCTCTATGCTCCGTTAGCCCCAATATTACTCTTAGAAACGGACACCCTTATCGGCAGTTGAAGCTAACAGTTCTTTAAGTTTAGGAGATGGACGGGGAATGGACGGTAGTATCACCTGACCATTACAACAGCAAAAATTGAAAAGGCATTGTTTGGGATCTCCCAGAAATTTTCTTTTATATGAAAGCCTCCCATTTAGAAACATTTCTCAATCATATTTCCTATTGAGTTTATTTCAATCCTCTCTTCTTTAAAATCGACAATTGTTTTATATTTGTAAAGTGTCTTAAAATCCTGATTTAGCGCATTTCAAGCACGTTTACGCCTTTGTCTCGCAAGGAAGCTTTCCATTCTCTCACATTCTCGTTTCTGCGTTCTTTTGGTCTGCATTTTCCCTTTT
>NW_021836623.1:0-7500 GCF_006345805.1 Octopus sinensis | reverse complement strand
CCATTACTGATGCTACGTATACATGAATGAGATTACAATCTCCTCCAACCACTACCATAATGTTATACGAAATGAACCCACACCCCAAACTCGCTCGGGTATTTAGTGAGTAGAACACACCATTAGTTCTTGACCGATTTCATTCTTCACTCTCAATTTTATCATTCTTTCGGCTAGCCCTACATCTTCTTGCGTCTACATAATGCGAATTATTTACAACTAAAGAGTCGTATGTATATATGTTTCTTTATTACCCACAAGGGCCTAAACCCAGAGGGGACAAACAAGCACAGACAAACGGATTAAGTCGATTACATCGACCCCAGTGCGAAACTAGTACTTATTTATCGACCTCGAAAGGATGAAAGGCAAAGTCGACCTCGGCGGAATTTGAACTCGGAACGTAACGGCAGACGAAATACCGCTAAGCATTTCGCCCGGTGTGCTAACGTTTCTACACCGATGGCTACAAGACATTCGTAATGTTACGTAACATGCATTCGGTGTACTTTTGAAACCGCTGTAGTACTCGACTACCTCTTCCATCCCTTTTATCTACTGATATAATAATTACGTCATAAGCAGTGCTTGCTGCTTTCGGAGTTGAGTCGTATAGCATCTGTCATCTTATCGGAATTTTCTGTCTGATCTCATTATTTGAAGCACTGATTAAGAATTTTTATTGATCAATTATCGATTCAACTCTATTTTCTATACAGCCCGTGTTTATGCTAAAGACCAACGGACTGCGCTTTACCACGATCATTCAACTGACCTTACAACATTGTGTGTGTGTGTGTGTATGTGTGTGTGTGTATGTGTGTGTGTGTGTGTGCGTGTGTGTGAGTGTGTGTGTGTGTGTGTTGTGTGCAGGCATACGTATATACACAGATACGTATGTGTTGGTATATGCAAGATTAAGTGGGATTTTCTTTAACGGAACCGCAGTTTTGTTCCTTTGACCGTGCATGGCAGTATGTAGTAGACATTCGGTCGACATATTAGATGCAATCGTCGTTGTCTCCTCTCAAACGTTAGCCCAGTTTCCAGTTTCAATCTCAAGAAAGAATTTGGCCATGTGTGAACAAGTCGAAATTAGTTTGATCTTTTTATTAAAGATTGGGATAGGTAGCTAATTTTGTAGTGTTTGTCTGTGAGTCAACGGTCACCTTCACTGCATTTTCACATGCAGTGACTCTCATGTAGTAGAGTACAATCTGACAGCCTGGAAGTGTTCCTTTTTAGCGAGAAAACCTCAATATGGTCGCTAAAAGTTCTAGAAAGATTCGCACAAACCTTTGGAGAAATACATGTCCTAGATAAGAATCAACGTTTGGCTAAACAATTCTCACAAACGAGAATACTAAAAATGAACCCGACCACTCTCAAATATTAAGTAAAAAAAAAACAGGAAAAATAATCCAGAATCCTTGTCCGATGCCGAATCGATCCCAAAATCTAATCAGTTCGTGTTAGTTGCGAGGCCAAACATCCCTGAAAGTTTCATCCAAATCCATCCAGCGGTTCTTGAGATATCTCGTCACAAATATTAAGTATAAAAAAAAAAAAGGAAAAATAATCCAGAATCCTTGTCCGGTGCCGGATCGATCCCAAAATCTAATCAGTTCGTGTTAGTTGCGAGGCCAAACATCCCTGAAAGTTTCATCCGAATCCATCCAACGGTTCTTGAGATATCTTGTCCACGGACAAACATACAAAGAAACATGACTGAAAAAAATATCTCCAACATCGCGAAGGCGAAGGTAATAAAATATTTAAAAGATAGAAAATACCGCCATAGATAAAGTAATTACACACACTTAACAGATAAGAACGCAACAGTAAAGAAAGCAATTACAAGTAAATTACATATGCTTGGGTCAGATAGTTAATATGTCAGATACAGAAGAAGAGTTGAAAGCAAGAATAATGACAGGAAGAAATTGTTTCAGACGCTACTGTAATATGTTTTAAAGCGAAAAAAAGAGAAAGAAATTACCCTTATCATTAAAAAGGAAAATGTTCTAACAATATATGTTATCAACAGTAGTATATGGGAGAAGATGGAAGGTGTGCGAGAAGATAAAAAACGGAAAAATTTAGAACAAAGCAATATGCCATGAAAAAGAAGAGTGGCGATATTTTGCTGCAAAGTAGAATTAGATATGTGTCGATAACATGGACGACCGGTGTTACTGATATATATATTTTTTTTTTTTGATAGTATTAGGTTGTCCGGAAAGTTCGTGCCGATATATAGTAGCTTAGCTTTCGACTTATTTTAGAACATGGTTGAGTCCATAAAATAGGATTTGACTACGCCTCCATTTAGAGCACAGTTTAAGCTATATTTTCATGGAAGAAGTTTTATGTTCCTATAACCTCTGAAATAGCTTTATATGACCATTTCAGCCTACTAAGCTGAACGGTCCTCGCTTTGGTTTCCATCACAACTATTGGGTTGCCGGAAAGTAGCTTAGCTTTCGACTTATTTTAGAACATGGTTGAGTCCATAAAATAGGATTTGACTACACCTCCATTTAAGTTTCGCCATGTTTCGCCTTCGTATAACCTACCAGCTGTGCATGGGATGGAGTACACCGTTTTGGTCATATTCTCTCATTCTCCCCATTTTGGTTTTAATTCGTTTTAAGGAGATATTTGCGAAGTGTTGTATTACCCTTGAATACTGTCCTAAAGTCATATGGGCTGCATATCTTTTGGACGGATGGACGGATGGATAAAGATATTGGGTTGTCCGGAAAGTAGCTTACCTTTCGACTTATTTTAGAACATGGTTGAGTCCATAAAATAGGATTTGACTACACCTCCCTTTAGAGCACTGTTTAAGCTATCTTTTCGTGGAAGAAGGCTTATGCTCCTATAACCTGTGTTAATTCTGTTACCCTTTAAAATGGAAGATAAGAAAGTTCATTTTCGGATGTCTATTTCTAGTGACTTCATTTGTAGTAACATCCGTCTACTGAAAGTCCTATGGTGATGGAAGTGTGTAGTGACGTGTGCAGATTTAACCACTTGGAAGCGCGTAGTATGTTACAACTTTCGTATGTCACCTATTCTTCAAACCATCCAGATCTGTAACGGAACAGAATAGTCATCTGAGAAGTCATGGGCGGGAATCAGATATGCCATTGACTACGAGGAAATACAAGGAAAAGACAATCATCCGTGAAGATGAAACAAACATCATGTAACTATATGTATGGCTGTGTGGTAAGTAGCTTGCTTATGAACCACATGGTTGCGGGTTCAGTCCAACTGCATGGCACCTTGGGCAAGTGTCTTCTACTATAGCCTCTGGCCGACCAAAGCCTTCTGAGTGGATTTGGTAGACGCAAACTGAAAGAAGCCCATCGTATATATGTATACATGTGTGTCTGTGTGTTTGTGTGTTTGTGTGTTTGTGTGTCTGTGTTTGTCCCCCCCCCCAACATCGCTTGACAACCGATGCTGGTGTGTTTACGTCCTCGTAACTTAGCCGTTCGGCAAAAGAGACCGATGGAATAAGTACTGGGCTTACAAAGAATGAGTCCTGGGGGTCGATTTGCTCGACTAAAGGCGGTGCTCCAGCATGGCCACAGTCACATGACTGAAACAAGTAAAAGAGTATACATGCACGCAAACACACACCTATTAAATATATGAAGTATATTATACGTCTCTGTGCCATAGAATAGCTAATGCATCCAAATTTAGATTTTGTCAATAATTCTTCATTTTGATAACTAGATAAGACACTACGGCTTCAATTTACTTGGGCCTCGGGGAAGAAGAGAACAAAACTATGGCTTGACTTGGAAGATAAATCCCTTTACGAAGTCTTACTCTTATAATATAAAACATCTCAGGCGCAGGAGTGGCTGTGTGGTAAGTAGCTTGCTTACCAACCCACATGGTTCCGGGTTCAGTCCCACTGCGTGGCATTGGGCAAGTGTCTTCTGCTTATAGCCCCGGGCCAACCAATGCCTTGTGAGTGGATTTGGTAGACGCAACTGAAAGATGCCTGTCGTATATATGTATATATATATATATATATATATATATATATATATATATATAATATATATATATATATATATATTTGTATGTGTTTTTGTGGGTCTGTGTTTGTCCCCCTAGCATTGCTTGACAACCGATGCTGGTGTGTTTACGTCCTCGTAACTTAGCGGTTCGGTAAAAGAGACCGATGGAATAAGTACTGGGCTTACAAAAGAATAAGTCCCGGGGTCGATTTGCTCGACTAAAGGCGGTGCTCCAGCATGGCCGCAGTCAAATGACTGAAACAGGTAAATGAGTAAAGAGAGAGTATCTCAAATTTGCACACGGGAATATTTTGAGTACCCTTTGCTAACATTTTAATTCTAAACAGACATTTTGCTCAAATCTCTTCGTGTTCACGACGAGTATCTGAACCTCATCACGACTGAAATCTTTTACCTATCCAATCAGGCAGACCATATACATTACCTGAGCATATAATTCGAGGAAAACCTTATAATTACGAAACTTCTTATCAATTACGCCTACTCTCTTCAACAAAATCTACTTTTTCCTCTCCTAACTAGATCACTGGCTGCATTTTATTATAGCTTTACTATTGTTTATATATATATACATATATATACATATAGCCGCAGGAGTGGCTGTGTGGTAAGTATCTTGCTAACCAACCACATGGTTCCGGGTTCAATCCCACTGCGTGGCATCTTGGGCAAGTGTCTTCTGCTATAGCCCCGGGCCGACCAATGCCTTGTGAGTGGATTTGGTAGACGGAAACTGATAGAAGCCTGTCGTATACATGTATATATATATTTGTGTGTGTGTGTCTGTGTGTGTGTGTGCGTGTGTGTGTGTGTGTGTGTGTGTGTGTGTCTGTGTCTGTGTTTGTCCCCGATGCTTGATGTCTGTGCTGATGTGTTTGCGTCCCCGTCACCCAGCGGTTCGAGAGACCGATAGAATAAGTACTGGGCTTACAAAGAATAAGTCCCGGGGTCGATTTGCTCGATTAAAGGCGGTGCTCCAGCATGGCCGCAGTCAAATGACTGAAACAAGTAAAAGAGTAAAGATTAAAGAGTATATATGCGTACGTATGTTTGTGTATGTCTATATATACTTACGTATGTCATGGTTCAGTTTTATTTCAAGATTTCTAGCCAATAGAGAAAGAGCCAGGTTCTAACCTAGATCCAAGACTCATTCGATGGAATTTCAACATCAACAACAGAGCATTTTTCTTTGTATATATGCATGTATGCATGTATGTATGTATGTATGTATGTATATATGCATGTATGTATGTATGTATGTATGTATGTATGTATGTATGTATGTATGTATGTATGTATGTATGTATGTATGTATGTATATAGATTTGTATGTTTTGCTTTGTGTATGTATTCCCATGCATTTAGTTGCATATCTAGATAAGTTCATATATATTTAAATGATAAACTTCTGGAAAGTTTTACAGATTTTTACAGTTCCAACAATGGATTGGATCCGTAGTCTTCTAAGCAGCTTTCTCCTTTCTGGTTTTGAGAAGCCTAATTTCTCAAGACTGGTATTTAGGCAGTGTGTTACATATCTCAGGGCCCCAATAATTACAGGTATAAACCTGAACTTGTAAACTGGATAGAGTAACTGCAGATTTCTCAATAGTTCAGCGTAGGTGTTCTCTTTTTCATTGATCTTCAGTTTTATGTTAACATCCACCGGGTAGCTAATTTCCACAAATGTTCACAGTTTCTCTTCTCTGTCTGAAATCATTATATCAGGTCTGTTGTGCTTACATTTTATTAAGGTTTTCACAGGTACATTCCACCAGTATTCCTTTTTATTATGAGTGGCTATGGCTTCTACCATATTGTGGGTTCTTATTTCTTTGTCCCTGGGATTATCCTTCCGACGGATTTCATTATAGAGTGTCCTAGCTACAACATCATGTCTCATCGGTAGATAATACGGTGATGACATTTTTAGACGACTGTTTATGATGTGAATGATATCTTCAGTTTACATTGGTTGTCACATTTTACGGCTTTTCCTGCATCTCTATCCCTTTTCTGCATCAGGTACTAGTTGATATTTTCTGTTCTTGGATTGCAAACGCATACCCTTCAAAGTGCAAGGCAGTAACCCGGCTATTGGTCCATGATAAACTGCTTTGATAGTCGATGTTACTATCATCACGGAGCTTTCTAACATATCCGTGTATAGTCATCTGATCATAAAGGCTCATCCTTTCATCTGATCATGTATGTATGTATGTATGTATGTATGTATGTATGTATGTATGTATGTATGTATGTATGTATGGTATGTTTGTATGAATGTATGTATGTATGTATTTATGTATGTTTGTACATGTATATATATGTGTGTATGTTGGTATGTATGTATAAAGGCGGCGAGCTGACAGACACGTTAGTGCGCCGGGCGAAATGCTAAGCGGTATTTCGTCTATCGCTGCGTTCTGAGTTCGGGTTCCGCCGGGGACGACTTTGCCTTTCATCCTTCGGGGCCGATAAGTAAAGTACCAGTTACGCACTGGGGTCGATGTAATTGACTTAATACCTTTGTCTGTCCTTGTTTGTCCCCTCTATGTTTAGCCCCTTGTGGGCAATAAAGAAATACACATATGTATGTGTGTGTGTGTATGCTTGTGTGTGTTTAAGGAATATGTGTGCGAATGTTATGTGTATAGTTGTAAACTAGAATTAAGTGCTTCGTTTAATTCATTTGATTTTAAACGAATAAAATACGCCATTACTACAATTTGAGGTTCTTTATCTCTCACTGATCCACAAACCCTTACTTTTAAGCTAATTACTTTCAGACGTTGACCTGACAGCTAATAACACAGCCAAATCCCTTGTGTGTGTGTGTGAGAGAGAGAGAGAAGTGTGTGTGGTGTGTGTGTGTGGTGTGTTTGTGTGTGTCTGTGTGTTGTGTGTGTGTGTGTGTGTGTGTGTGTGTGCACGTGTGTGTTTACAAACATTCGTTTTATCCATATAATCCAACCTCAAAACAAAACCTATTTCTTTATTGCCCACGAGGGGCTAAACACAGAGGGGACAAACAAGGACAGACGAACGTATTAAGTCGATTACATCGACCCCAGTGCGTAACTGGTGCTTAATTGATCGACCCCGAAAGGATGAAAGGCAAAGTCGACCTCGGCGGAATTTGAACTCAGAACGCAGCGGCAGACGAAATATCGCTAAGCATTTCGCCCGTCGTGCTAACGAAGCTGCCATCTCGCCCTCAACACAAACGCCACCTATTGGTTATTTCCTACTTTACCCACATAGATATAGTAAAGATCCATATACATACAACTATACTAATCTCTTCAAGTTTAAACATATTTCTTTTAACCTACAAACTAACAATCTAATTACCAACCTTGGATTAACTAATCCAACAATTTTCAATCCTACTCCAAATTCTAACAATTTATTCTGTTAATTTAAAATTCAT
>NW_021836622.1:0-23288 GCF_006345805.1 Octopus sinensis | reverse complement strand
CATTAGAAATACCACAGGCCTATCCAGTCTAAACTTCCATAAGGCAAACTGGAAGAAGATCAACGAAGAGATCCGAAAACATGACTGGAGTGACTTTATCACCACACAAGACACCAACACACATTTCCAACATTTCATGACAACAATACAGAACATATGCCATAAGTTTGTCCTGGAGAAAAAAGCCAGCGGGCATAGGAACGTTATTCCCAGAGACAGAAAATACTTATGAGGCGAAGAGCTAAGCTCTCGAAGCACTGAATGCACGGCAGAGAAACAATGAGGGACTCCACCTGAAACTTTTGGAAACGGAAACTGCACTCAAACTTTCCTATGAAGGAGAGGCAGAGAGAGAAGCCAGGGCCATAGAGAATATTAAAACAAACCCTAAAGCCTTCTTTAAATTTGCGAAAGAGAACCACCTCGGTACACTGCAAGATTGGCCCACTCTTTGATAAAAAGGGCTCTCTAACTGAGGACCCCCAAGGGATAAGTGAAATACTAAAGGAACAGTATAAAAGTGTGTTCATATCCCCTCTGGGGCACATGCAAATCACAACCAGAAGTTTTCTTTGATGCCACAACCTCCAAAACCAAACAACAACCATCGACCACATAGACATAACAGAGAGGGATGTAATATCTGCCATAGAAGAAATGAGAATAAACTCAGCTCTGGACCGAGATGGATTCCCAGCAGTCCTCCTAAAAGCATGCAGGCATGCCCTAGCGGGACCACTGAAGAAGCTCTTCAGTGGTTCCTTGGCTAACGTAAACTGCCCAGGGCGCTAAAAGAAGGCACCATATGCCCTATCCACAAAGGAGGGAGTAGAGCAGAGGCCAAAAACTACAGGCCAGTCTCCCTGATGTCACACATAAGTAAGGTCATGGAACGAATCATCAGAAAAAAACTGATCACGTTCCTCGAAGAAACTAACCGTCTCACTGACGCACAGCATGGCTTTCGCCCAGAAGAAGCTGCCTTACGCAGCTGTTACAACACTACGACTGGGTACTGAAACAACTACTGGATCGCTCACAGGTGGATGTGGTATATCTCGACTTTGCGAAGGCCTTTGACAAAGTCGACCACGGAGTGATATGTCACAAATTACTCAGACTCGGCATAACAGGAAAAGTAGGTGAGTGATACATGACTTCCTGAAGGACAGAAGCCAGATGGTTGCAGCCAATGGAGCCCTCTCGGGAAAGACACCAATAGCAAGCGGGGTGCCACAGGGCACAGTCTTGGGACCCTCGCTGTTTTTGGTGGCGCTCTCTGACATGCCCTTGGTAGCACAAACAACATCCCTCACTAGCTATGCTGATGACACAAAGGTAGCACAGGCAATCAAAAACCCAGCTGATGCTGACCTTTTACAACAAGATCTGGATGCCATATACAAATGGGCTGAAGACAACAACATGCAATTTAATGCTGGTAAATTTCAAGCCTTACAATATCAAGCTGTAAACACATATACATTACAACACAACTATACTGGTCCAGGAGGGATCGAAATCCCAGTATCGAAATCAATACGGGACCTGGGGATAGACATGAGTGACGATGCATCTTTTTCTTCACACATCGCGAAGGTGGCGACAATGTGCAGACGACTCACTGGCTGGATCCTGAGGACATTCCGGACAAGAGACTGCGAGACCATGCTGAGACTATGGAGGACATTTGTCCTAAGCCGCCTGGACTACTGCTCCCAACTGTGGTCACCGCATAGTGTCAAACTAACCACAGAGCTTGAGACAATCCAAAGACATTTCACCAAGAGGATTTCCACCATGAAAGAAAAGAACTATTGGGAGAGGCTTAGGGAACTCAATTTGTACTCCTTGGAACGAAGACGAGAGAGATATGCAGTGATATACATATGGAAAATCCTGGAGGGACTAGCACCAAATTTTGGAATTGAGAGCTGTTCCAATCCCCGTACAGGACGTCACTGGGTAAGGAGCAGATACTGTAATAGCCTGGGGTTCAGGGGCCCTCAGCTGTTCAACAAACTGCCAAGAAAACTAAGAAAACTACATGATGCGGATGTGGACATTTTCAAAAAACATCTAGACAAGCTGCTTTCCGGGATCCCAGATGAACCCACTGCAAGGTAGGAAGTAACCTAAGGGCAGCAGCTACAACTCTCTCTTAGATCAGTGGCCAGCCACGGCAAACTGGACTTAGAGAGGGTAGCAACAAGGCGGTGCCCCGCGCATGGCCTCAGCCGGATGGCTGAACAAGTAAAAGAGTAAAAGAGTATATTATATATATATATATAATTATGTGAAATAGAAAGATGAATAATCTTGTAGTAGATTAATCAAAAGTTTAACCGATACCTTAGTAGCAAAAATCACAGCAGTAAACAGCACGGTTGGAGGTACAACCATCTGGCGTTGCAACCGTGCGTTGGTGCGGATAATTGAAATTAAAACATTATTGGTGAATTGAAGAATGGAGCTGAACGGTTCAATCTGCGTTCAGCTCCATTTCTTCAATTCACCAATAATATATATATATATATATATAGTTTATATATATATATATATATATATATATATATATATATATATATTATAGTTATATATATAATATATGTTTTATATATATATATATATATATATAATATATATATATAGGTATATATATAGTTTTATATATATATATAGTTATTATATATATATAATATATAGTTATATATATAGTTTTATATATAATATAGTTAATATATATATTATATATATATATATATATATAGTTATATATATAGTTTATATATATATATAGTTATATATATATATATATTAGTTTTTATATTTATATATATATATATAGTTATATATATAGTTTTATTATATATATATTATATTATATATATATATATATATTATATAATATATATATATATATATATATAGTTTATATATAGTTATATATATAGTTTTATATATATATATATTATACTTTGATACTTTGATACTTTGATAGGTTTCGGCCATTATTGGCCCAGGCCATGTCTAACTTATAGCACCACCTGGTGAAGTCTTTCAAGTCAGAATTTGGGCACTATGGCCCACTCAAGTAGAGAGTTATTGTTTACAGAGACATATCCAGGTGTAGGGGGTTATCCGGGATTTCTTGAAGGAATCTGTCCAAAGACTTCTTGAACCCTATAGGGTCAGTTTCTGTTTTAATGTGTTTTGGTGTAATGTTAAAGAGAGCGGGGCCAATTGAGGTGAAATAATTGTGCCGTATTGTTGTTATGAGATGAGAGTGCGATTTTTGTTTTGGGCGGATGGCACGGGGCCCAAGCCTTGGATGTACCTTAAAGGTGATGCCAGCATCATTTGGGCAATGCTGATGGAATATTTTCCACATCATGCAGATGATGTAGCGCTCACGACGACGTTGGAGAGAATAGAGTTTTAGCTTTTCTCGTCGACCCCAATAGTCGAGGCCTGTCATGCCATCTATCTTTTTTGTGATTGCCCTTTGAGGTGCTTCAACTTTTATGATACCTTGTATTGTGTGGGGAGACCACAGTGGACAACAGTATTCAAGGTGGGGTCGGGCAAAAGTGGAGAAGAGAAGATAATGGTGTGGATATCTCTCGACTGGAAAGTTCTGAGAATCCAGGAACACATTCTGCGGGCCATGTCAACTTTGGTGTTTATATGAGTGGCCCAGCTTACGTTGTTGTCCACAATTACTCCCAAGTCTCTGATGTTGTTGGACGCCGCGAGAGTTTCACCTGAAGGAAGGGAGTATGGGAGTTTCAGGGCATCCTCTTTTCCAAAGTGGATTAGCTCAAATTTATCCTCGTTCAGCAGCATATTGTTTTTTTCTGCCCATTGGATAACAGCCAGTAGATCTGACTGAAGGCATGTCCGGTCACTCGCCTCATTTATGACCTTCTGTAGCTTGGAGTCATCTGCAAAGATTTTTATGTTGCTGTGCTTGATGATGTCATTAATGTCATTAATGTAAATGATGAAAAGAAGTGGGCCCAGCACAGTGCCTTGCGGAACGCCACTACTGACTTTGGCTGGGCTTGATTTTACCCCTTCAACTACAACATGTTGAGATCTGTCTGTCAGTAACTTTCAGTAACTTTCCAGAGACACCAATGTTGGATAGTTTTTTCAATAGGATCTTGTGATCGACCCTGTCGAAGGCCTTACTGAAATCAAGGTAGATGACATCGGTGTTGGAGCCCTCTCCAAAGCTCTCAAAATGTCCTCAAAGTGATGCAGGAGCTGCGTTAGGCAGTCCCTTCCATTACGGAACCCATGTTGGTTGGAGATCAGCCGTCTGTTGCTTTCCAGAAATTGGGTTATTCGAGATCTCACCACCCTCTCAAATACCTTGATGATATGAGAGGTGAGTGAGATCGGACGGTAATTCACTGCAAGGGACTTGTTTCCCTTTTTGAAAACTGGGACAACAGACTGGGACAGAAGGTTTTTGGAATATAGCCAGCATCCAGTGAGTTTCTCCACAGATTAGCAACGGGAGATGCAAGTTGGTGTCGACACACCTTCAGGACACAAGCAGGGAACCTATCGGGGCCTACTGCTGAATTGTGTTTTATTTCGTTTATCGCCGCTAAGACATCAGGGGCACTAAACGTTATGTCCGATATAGTGTGTTGGGGGTTGACATCACTGATACAGCCCAGATCGGCCATATCAGGATTGCTGAAAACAGAGCAGTATTGTTTCTGCAGTATCTCGGCCATGGATTTGGCATTATCTTGGAGAGTGCCAGTTTCGTCAATTAGAGGGCCTACAGTGGAGACAGTGACCCTGCGTTTCCTCGCAAATGAAAAGAACACTTTGGGGTTGAGTTTGATTTTTTCAATGGCCCACTTCTCCTCAGCTGATCTTTGGTTATTGATGAGGGTCTTCATGCATTGTTGGAGGTTATATTTTTGGATTCAAGCAGTGCGATAGCCGTCGAATGTGTGTGTTGCTGTTGGCAGTACTTTAGTTTGTTAATTTTTTTGTTTGTTCTTTTTATTTTTCTGATAATGGTTTTTCTGTTTTGGGGGATTCTGCACTTTTTGTTCACAGGTCTTGGTGGGGAGTGTTTTGTACATATGTCTGTGACGGTGTCTACAAAGATCTGCCAAGATGTTTTATGGTTGGTGGAGATGTGTGTATGTGTAAAGGACCAGTCAACATTTGATAGCTCGTTCCTGATTGCATCCCAGTTGGCTTTATGGAGATCCATGTTGTCAAATGGGTGGGCTGGAGGAAGGTCACTAGGATTAGCTTTCGGCTGGTGGAATTTCATGTTACAGAGAACCATGTCATGGTCTGAAAGAAGGGTTTTTTTCCACTGTAACGTTATGTATAGCGTTAGTGTGGTTACTAAACACTAGGTCCAAAATGTTCTGATGTCTTGTTGGTGCAAGGACAAGTTGGGACAAGAAAAACTCATTCGTAAAGTCGAAAAGTGACTCTGCTGCTTCTTTGTCAGCGGTTGAGGCGGGAGTGCTTGGTTTCAAACAGTTTGTAGTCCAGTCAACACAGGGTAGATTGAAGTCTCCCATCATGAGTATGTTGCTAGAATGGCACTGTTGAATAAAGCACTTAATGCTGTTGAGGCATTCTTTAAAGCACAGTATGGGTGTTTGGGGCGGCCTATAGAGCCCAATTACTGTCAGGTCATTGGCTTTGTTGTGCACGGTGACTGATTCACAGTAGCCGTTGGAGAATATACTATTTCCATCTGCCGTAAATGAATCATGCAGGAAAATGGCAGTTCCACCCTTCCTCCTGCCGATACGATCCGCGCGGATGGTTGTGAAATTCTTCACTCTCACTTCGGCTTCCAAGTGGGAGTTGTCAAGGTGGGTCTCAGTGAGAATGAAGAAAGGGATGTGGTGTGAATGGTTACCAACCCAGTCTTCAATGAATTGGACCTTCCATTTTTGTGCATTGATGGAAGGGCTGACACCTTGTGCATTGAGTAGGAATGTGGAGGTTAGTGTAGTGGCTGGTTTTGACTGTTGCAGGGGGCTTGGATTTTTTGTGTGTGTTAGTGGCAGCAATGCGGGGAATTGGTGCACTGGGGTAATAGCATAGGATGGTGTTGAGTGATGGCTAGAATGTTTTTGTGTATCTCTTTTGCCATGTTCAACATGGCTAAAAAAGAATTTTCCTGCTTAGGGAGCAGTTTTTGGCTGGAGGTGTGGTTGCACTGTTGGATAGGGTTGTAGTTTCCACTTTTGTTGTTGTTGTTTTTGTGTCTTCCTGAAAAGACTGGACCAGCATTACTGCAGCATGGTGTGTTTCTATTTTTATTGTTATTCAGGTTTGTGTGTTGGCTTGAGGCCCCGTTTCTGTTTGTGCGTCGGGTCCCTGGAAGATGAGTGAAGAGACAGTCACTCAGTAGACATGTTCTCTCACGTTGGGAATACCGGCAGATTTTGGGACTCCGAGTTGTGTGTGTTTTGAATTTCGATTTACTATTTGTGGTGTTGATGTTATTGTGGGATGCGTGCTTTGGCCTTGGCCGGTAGTGCGTCTAGTGCCGGGTAGATGCGTGAAGATGCAGTCACTATTTGTGCAGAGTCTCTGGCGCAGTGAATAGCGGCATATTTGGGGATTTCTTGTTTGTGCCGTGGGGGGCGCATTCTGCTTCCTATGTTTCTTTAAGTTTTTGTTACTGCAGTAGTATTGAGGTGGTGATGTGGGGGAAGAGGGCAGTGGTTTCTTATTTGGTTTTCTGTTGGTATTTTTGGTGATAGAAGACGATGGTGGCAGCGGTGGTGATGATGATGATGATAATTGTGGTGGTTGCTGTGAGAGCGGTGAAAAGAACTGGCATTTAGTGAATCATCTAGTAAGCTAGAGTTGAGGAGTGGCTGTTGTTGTTCTTGTTGCTGTGGCTGTTGTTGTTCTTGTTGTGCTTGACCGATGTTAGGGTCAGCCATTGTGCTGGGAACCAGGAGTGGCTCATTCTGTTGTTGTTGTTGTTGTGGCTGCTGATTTTCTAGCTGTTGTTGTTCTTGAACTGTGAAAATATGTAGAAGCTTTTCATAATGGCCTCTTATCAGTTTGAAAGATACTTCGATATGTTTCAACTTGCTACGAATCTGTTTGACGGATCGTGTGTTGACCACTTGTGATGTTTTTTCGGCAATCTCATTCAAACACAATACATTTAGATTTTCTGTTTGGGAAAGAGAGAACCATGTGTTTATTAAAACATCAATTTCGTTATCAGACCAATTTCGTCTGTTGCAGGCCTGCAAGTTAGTAATGTTTGTTTTTCTTTTGTTTCTTTTCCTTTTGATTTTTGAAAATATATATATTCTTTCTTGGGAGTTAAAGAAGTGTATATATATATAAATGTTCTCTCTTAAGGGTGTGAGTTTTTGATTATTTGGTTGTTTGAGGATATTAAAAGAAAAACAGGTGTATATAACAATTTGTAGTTAAATGAAAACGTACTTACGGGTTTGTAGGCAAACACGTGGTTACAAATATATATATATTTAAGGTCCTATATATATATATATAGTTATATATAGTTATATAGTTATATATAGTTATATAGTTATATATAGTTATATATTTAGGTCCTATATATATTATATAGTTATATATATAGTTTATATATATATA
The DNA here is from genome assembly GCF_006345805.1 of Octopus sinensis. NCBI lineage: Eukaryota > Metazoa > Mollusca > Cephalopoda > Octopoda > Octopodidae > Octopus > Octopus sinensis. Next base: position 15,641 of record NW_021836622.1, on the reverse strand, counting down.
GTTATATATTATATATATATATATATAGTTTATATATATATATAGTTTATATATATATATATGTATATATATATATATATATATATAATAGTTATATAATATATATAGTTTTATTATATATATATATAGTTTATATATATATATATATATATATATATAATATATATATATATATAGTTTTATATTATATATATATTATATATATATATATAGTATATTATATATAGTTATATATATATATATTATATATATATATATATAGTTTATATATATATATATAGTTTATATATAGTTATATATATATATATATATAGTTTTTATATATATATATAGTTATATATATAGTTATATATATATATATATATAGTTTATATATATATATATATAGTTATATATATAGTTATATATATATATATATATAGTGTTATATATATATATATATATATAGTTATAATTTATATATATAATATATAATAGATATTAAAATTACTAAGTCTCTCTAAAAGAACAACGGCAGCGTTCCCGGAAAATATTAGTTATCGCCATACTAATATGGCATTCTTATAAAAATAAGAATAAAGCTGACCGCTTATTAGCTCCATGAGGCCATCGCCTTAAGTTAGCTATTTGATACACAAACTGTATCCATATAACCTTTGAACAAGGGAGGTCAGTCGCTCCACACTACTTGTCCGCAGCTACAGACGCGTTTCGGGGTATTGCCCCTTTTCAATGCAGCGTTCAAAGGTTATATGGATACAGTTTGTGTATCAAATAGCTAACTTAAGGCGATGGCCTCATGGAGCTAATAAGCGGTCAGCTTTATTCTTATTTTTATAAGAATGCCATATTAGTATGGCGATAACTAATATTTTCCGGGAACGCTGCCGTTGTTCTCTTTTAGAGAGACTTAGTAATTTTAATATTTCTATTATTGAAAACAAGTGGATGTATTCCACCGAAGCTAGGTAAATAAAACCTTTGAACAGAGATTGTCAGAAGCGACACCTACTGATTTTTCCTTGGATTACGTCGGATTATTTTACGCTGTAAGCTGTTATGTTAGTTCGTTCTGTTCTGGATTTACACGTACAATTTTTGGAGTATTAACTTGTGGAACAAAATAATTTTCGCCCTTCGGGGTAGAAAATTTCTTTTTATATATGTGCTATTAACTCAGTGTGGAATTAATCTTTATCTTGTCTCTTGTGACAAGTCACTTGCATTTTAATATGGATCTTGACTTAACGTCAAATTCTGATTTTCCCGAGATGGGAGAAGTTATAAAAAATGGAAATCAAATGGATACAAAGGAGAAACAAAGTTTTTCGGAAGCCGTTGGAGGCAATGTTATAGAACTGGAAGTAGCAATGGGGGATCTCTTCAAGTTCAGAAAGTTCATACAAAAGAATGGAGAAGAAACGAGAATAATACCCCCCCCTGACACCCACAACAATCATCCGTGAGAAGACGGTAATTTATAAGGTATATAATATTAAGGAAAAAAGATTGCAGATGTAAAAAATGAATTGGTAGAACGGTGCATGGCACCAATTTGGAACAAGGTTCGCTATGTTGGCCGAGGAGTGAGAAGCGCTACTATTGAAGCGCATTTCGAGTCAGCTAGCATAGCGAAGGAATTTCAACTCAAACGTTGAAGAGTGCAGACATCCTGTTGCTGCCCACGTACTTAGGGCGCAGAACAGCTAAGGTAACAATAGAGGATATACCAACAGGTTACGATGTAATGTGGGCAGCAACAGCGGTCGTATTCGACGTAGAAGAGAAATTAAACATTTTAAACATGAGGATGAAAGAGGCAAAATTTTGGAAAGGTCAGCAGCTTGAAATGATCGTTCAAGCTGACAATGCAACGCTGGAGAGTTTGCAGACAGGGTCTTCGTGGGGGATGGACACACTATGCGGGTATCGGTGGAGGGACGTAGGCCCAGATGTTTCAAATGTGGGCAGAAGGGTCACGTCCGCTCAGAGTGCAAAAAGAAAAAACCCGTTAATGCCCCCATTCAAACCGCTGTGGAGAACAAAGCAGACATCACAGCAACAACAAAAGAGAATACCCGGAAAAAGCAAAATGAAAGTCAAAAGGAGGTAAAGAAAATGAATGGAAACAAAACGAAAACGAAAACGAGGGGGAAAATAATTTATCAAATGGAAAAGAACTGGAAGTAATGGAATATACGACTGTAACCAACAAAAGGAAGAAATCCAATACCCGGACTCCCCACCCCAAACAAAAAGAAAAACAAACGCAGAAGAACAACACAAAAAAATTATCCAATCCCACCCCACTGGCACTACTTTTGTAGGCCAGCATTTCATTAAACCAGCCCCCAACTTTAAAAGGATTCAAAAAAACCGATAGGTGCATTGCTTATAACACAACAAACGAGAGAGTAGTTTGGTACATAAAGGCGAAACCAAACATAAAATGTTTCAAATCATCGGAAAAAAACCCGGATTGGAGGTATGCGAAGGTGGGAGAGGAGGTATGGAAGGAGAGACTCTTCCAACTACACGTGAGGGACAACCTGATTAAAGACGTCACACAAGAGGTGATAGCTGGAAAATTGAATATTAGCCCGGCAGCCACTCCATCCCAGAGCCCGGTGGCAACGCCGGTTAAATGCCCAGCAACAACGGAGAGTGTGGGGGAGGCAGGCAGACAAAAGCTGCCATGCTCCCTCTCACAACCGTAAGTAACAAACTTTCTTCATTCATCGATGATTAAGTTGGGCTGTATAAATGTGCGTGGAATGGGGTCGAAATGGAAACAGGCTTGCTTGCTGGACGACCTCAGGACACACAGAATAGATGTAGCCATTGTCACCGAGTCCAAGATGAGAGGAACCCAAGCGTTCTCGCATCTTCTCAATGGTTACGAGAAATTTATTTCTCCTAGCCGAGGAGGAAGTGCAGGCGTGGAAGTCCTTATCAGGAAGAACTTGGACTTACAGGTAAGTACTGTCTTTATGGACCCAGAAGGTAGGCTGGTTGTCCTCGATGTAACTCACGTGAGTAAGCAGTCCTTCAGGTTGGTAGCTGTTTATGCTCCAAATGAGGGTAGGCAGACTGGTTTTTATCGGAACTTGGAGCACTTTCTAGTGACGTCTAAAACGCTAGTATTGGTAGGGGATTTCAACACTATCATCGATGCGCGGATAGATAGTGTGGGCTCGTCTGATAGAAGGGGGAATCCTTGCCTCAAGGGTCTACTGATGAGCCTTAATCTAGTAGATCGGTTTCGAATGGATGAGCCGAGCATTCCACAGTGGACGTGGAGTAACAATGACGGCTCACGCAGATCGTATATAGATAGGGTATTTGTTAAAGAACGAGATAGGAATAGCATTAGCTGTCCACAATTTTGTATGTGCCTTACACGGATCACAAATTAGTGACGTGTTAGTACACTGTAGATAAATGTCATAGACAGGGACCCGGATACTGGAAAATGAACAAGTCTATTTTGGCTTGTGAAGCTTTCCATAACCGGATTATGGAATTAGTCCAGAGGGCATTATGTGCAACCATATTAATATAGATGGTGGATCGCCCTCAAAAGAGCCATCCGTTTGGAGTCCATTAGATTTAGCAACCAGCTAAGTTTAGATAGGACTAGAATAGAGGGCGATTTAGTTAAGAACTTAGACGAGGCAATGGGATCTGGCTGTGCATCTAGAGTGTTAGCAGAGAGAACGATCTTGTACCGTCACCTCAATGCCAAGCATGAAGGATGTAGAGTCAGAGCTAAGCTACGTGCAGTGAAACGAGAAGGTATTAATGTTGCCGGATGGGCACGTCGTGTGGAGAGTCAGAAGGGCAAAAAGTATTCTATTAAGTCTTTAACTGACTAACAGGGACGCAAAATCTATGGACAGGAGGAGATACAGAAGGTCTTTCAACAGCATTTCGCTCGGTTGTTTGGGGAGGGCGATCCACTCGAGCGAGGGGAGGACTTACAGAACTTCCTAGCTGGTGGGCCTCGGCTCTCGCCACGCAGAGCGGAACGCTGTGAAGGACCGATTACTCTCGCGGAGGTAAGAGGGGTTTTGGCTGAATGCGCCCGGGAAAAGTCGCCGGGACTGGATGGTCTGCCCTATGAGTTTTATTGTTGTATGCCGGACTTGTTCGGGGACATACTGGCAAGCGTCTACGCAAACTGGCAACAGAATGGGAGGATTCCCAGTTCTGTGAGCCGGGGAGTTGTGACGCTGATCCAGAAAGACCCGAGCAAGGGGGATAATATTAGTAATTATAGGCCCATAACTCTACTTAATGTAGAGTTAAAGATTTTGGCCAAGGTGTTAGCAGAAAGGTTGAAGGTCGTCATGGAAAAACTTGTCGGAAAGGCACAGACATGTGCAATCCCAGGCAGGTCGATCGAAGATAATCTTCACCTTCTACGCTACACTATAGACAGGGTTGGGCAATTAGCCGGCAAAGGAAGGGCATTGGTCCATTTAGACCAAAGTAAAGCATTTGATAGGGTAGATCATCAGTACCTGGCGACGGTTCTCGAAGCGGCTGGGCTAGGCCCTGACTTTCGCGGGGGGATATCAGCTATGTACAGAGGTATCAAGTCCACAGTCCAGATAAACGGTTACTTAACGGAACCGTTTTCGATTAAGCGTTCAGTTCGTCAAGGATGTCCCTTGTCCCCTCTCCTGTACGTTTTGGCTCTTGAGCCATTGCTGCGGGAGTTGGAGACGGTGAGATGCAATCCTAATGAAATCGGATGCGGTAAGTCTGTTTCTGCGTATGCGGATGACGTCACCTTCATCGTGTCCAACGAAGCACAACTAACTCGTGTAGAAGGTGCTCTCCGAAGATACGAAGCGGTGGCTGGGGCAAAAGTTAACAAGGACAAGTCCACTGGTTTGCGCCTCGGCACCTGGAGGAACAAGCCGATATCGTCCAGTGTTGTTGGACACTGGACAGATGGTCCTGTTAAATTGCTTGGAGTTTGGTTTGGTTCAGACTCCCAGACGGAGAAAATTGGAGCGAGGTAGTGACCAAGGTAGAAGCCATAGTTCGGGAGTGGTCCGGAAGGCATTTTTCCTTGAAAGGGAGGGCGGAGGTGGTACAGGTGTTTATAGCATCTGTAATCACCTATCGCCTGACTGTCGTGCCTTGCCCCGATTTGTGGCTAAGCAAGTTGGATCGACTCCTTTTCCGCTTTTTGTGGAAGGGAGGAAAGCCACTTGTAAGGCGCTCCGTGTGTTGCCAGGAACCACTAAAGGGTGGGCTGGGGATGCCTTGGTTAATGATGCGCAGGCATGCGCTGAGACTGAGACATCTCTGGTTTCACCTGGAAGGTGATAAGGTGTGGAGTCCGCTGGCAGATAATTTCTTCCCGCAACCGGACTCTATGGAGAGATTTAAACCTGGTTTCATTAAAAGACGGAATCTGACTTTATGGCAGAAAGAGTGCCGACAGGCACTCTGGCTGATCCACAAGATAGGCAAAGCCGGCTGCGGGAATACCACCTTGACATTTTATAGAAGGATGGTAGAGGCAAAAAATGACGACATCCTAAGAGGGGCTCTGGGGTTCGATGAGGATCTACTATCCGACCTGTTTAAGAAGACTTTCAAGCTGGGGTATTTGGACAATTACCAAAAATCCCTGATGGAATGCCAGTGCCACCGACATGTCCAAGATGTGGGTTGGACGATGAAACCGTCCAGCACGCTTTTGTACATTGTCAGGAGCTGTCAGGCTTAATAAGTTACGTAGAACACGTGTTGTCGCATCTGGGACGAGTACAGCTATCGGCTGGTTCTATAATAAAGATGATACCGCCAGCTGGACTCTCAAAGGAAGGTGAGGCTTGTTTTCACTGTACGGTGGCAGTACTGAAAGAGTGTGTGTGGAGAACTAGATTGGAAGGTTTGGTGTCAGGAACCTTGTCTCTGGATATGGGTTAAAATACTTCAGATACCATCTAAAGAGCAAGATGGATTTAGAGAAGAGGAACCTGACACAGAAAAAGTATGTGAATCGATGGAAGGATGTGATAAAAAAGGCGGGTGTGAGTACCCTGCTTGGTCATCATGAAGGGAGAAAATAGTCTCTGGGCTCTTAGGCTGTCGGGTAAGAATCCTGACTGTGATATCCTAGCTGGCCAAAATCATTTTTAATTTAAAAAAAAGGAGAATAAAGTCTAGTATCATAATCAATAATCAACAAATGTAAATATCAAACGAACAACGTAAACTTTTGTAATTATGTTTTGTATTGTAATGTACTATCTCTGTAAGATTTTTATAATCATAATAAAGATTTAGAAGCGACACCTACTGGTTTGGCTACGCTGCATTGAAAAGGGGCAATACCCCGAAACGGCTGTTGCTGCCGGCCAAGTAGTGTGGAGCGACTGACCTCCCTTGTTCAAAGGTTATATGGATACAGTTTGTGTATCAAATAGTTAACTTAGCGATGGCCTCATGGAGCTAATAAGCGGTCAGCTTTTTCTTATTTTTATAAGAATGCCATATTAGTATGGCGATAACTAATATTTCCGGGAACGCTGCCGTTGTTCTCTTTTAGAGAGACTTAGTAATTTTAATATTTCTATTATTGAAAACAAGTGGATGTATTCCACCGAAGCTAGGTAAATAAAACCTTTGAACAGATTGTCGGAAGCGACACCTACTGATTTTTCCTTGGATTACGTCGGATTATTTTACGCTGTAAGCTGTTATGTTAGTTCGTTCTGTTCTGGATTTACACGTACAATTTTTGGAGTATTAACTTGTGAAACAAAGTAATTTTCGCCCTTCGGGGTAGAAAATTTCTTTTTATATATGAACTTTAATTCAGTGTGGATTTAATTTTTATCTTGTCTCTTGTGACAAGTCACTTGCATTTTATTATGGATCTTGACTTAACGTCAAATTCTGATTTTCCCGAGATGGGAGAAGTTATAAAGCAAAGGATACAAAGGAGAAACAAAGTTTTTCGGAAGCCGTTGGAGGCAATGTTATAGAACTGGAAGTAACAATGGAGGATCTCTTCAAGTTCAGAAAGTTCATACAAAGGCGGAGAAGAAACGAGAATAATACCGCCCCCTGACACCTTACAAGCAATCCGTGAGAAGACGGTAATTTATAAGGTATATAATATTAAGGAAAAAAAGATTGCAGATGTAAGAAATGAATTGGTAGAACGGTGCATGGCACCATTTTGGAACAAGGTTCGCTATGTTGGCCGAGGAGTGAGAAGCGCTACTATTGAAGCGCATTTCGAGTCGGCTAGCATAGCGAAGGAAATTTCAACTCAAACGTTGAAGAGTGCAGACATCCTGTTGCTGCCCACGTACTTAGGGCGCAGAACAGCTAAGATAACAATAGAGTATACCAAGGTTACGATGTAATGTGGGCAGCAACAGCGGTCGTATTCGACGTAGAAGAGAAATTAAATTTTAAACATGAGGATGAAAGAGGCAAAATTTGGAAAGGTCAGCAGCTTGAAATGATCGTTCAAGCTGACAATGCAACGCTGGAGAGTTTGCCAGACAGGGTCTTCGTGGGGATGGACACACTGCGCGGGTATCGGTTGAGGGACGTAGGCCCAGATGTTTCAAATGTGGGCAGAAGGGTCACGTCCGCTCAGAGTGCAAAAGAAAAAACCCGTTAATGCCCCCATTCAAACCGCTGTGGAGAACAAAGCAGACATCACAGCAACAACAAAAGAGAATACCCGGAAAAAGCAAAATGAAAGTCAAAGGAGGAAAGAAAATGAATGGAAAACAAAGCGAAAACGAAAACGAGGTGGAAAATAATTTATCAAATGGAAAAGAACTGGAAGTAATGGAATATACGACCGTAACCAACAAAAGGAAGAAATCCAATACCCCGGACTCCCCACCCCAAAACAAAAGAAAAACAAACGCAGAACAACACAAAAAAATTATCCAATCCCACCCCGCTGGCACTACTTTTGTAGGCCAGCATTTCATTAAACCCCAGCCCCCAACTTTAAAAGGATTCAAAAAACCGATAGGTGCATTGCTTATAACACAAAAAACGAGAGAGTAGTTTGGTACATAAAGGCGAAACCAAACATAAAATGTTTCAACCATCGAAAAAAACCCGGATTGGAGGGTATGCGAAGGTTGGAGAGGAGGAATGGAAGGAGAGACTCTTCCAACTACACGTGAGGGACAACCTGATTAAAGATGTCACACAAGAGGTGATAGCTGGAAAATTGAATATTAGCCCGGCAGCCACTCCATCCCAGAGCCCGGTGGCAACGCCGTTAAATGCCCAGCAACAACGGGAGAGTGTGGGGAAGCAGGCAGACAAAAGCTGCCATGCTCCCTCTCACAACCGTAAGTAACAAACTTTCTTCATTCATCGATGATTAAGTTGGGCTGTATAAATGTGCGTGGAATGGGGTCGAAATGGAAACAGGCTTGCTTGCTGGACGACCTCAGGACACACAGAATAGATGTAGCCATTGTCACCGAGTCCAAGATGAGAGGAACCCAAGCGTTCTCGCATCTTCTCAATGGTTACGAGAAATTTATTTCTCCTAGCCGAGGAGGAAGTGCAGGCGTGGCAGTCCTTATCAGGAAGAACTTGGACTTACAGGTAAGTACTGTCTTTATGGACCCAGAAGGTAGGCTGGTTGTCCTCGATGTAACTCACGTAAGTAAGCAGTCCTTCAGGTTGGTAGCTGTTTATGCTCCTAATGAGGGTAGGCAGACTGGTTTTTATCGGAACTTGGAGCACTTTCTAGTGACGTCTAAAACGGTAGTATTGGTAGGGATTTCACACTATCATCGATGCGCGGATAGATAGTGTGGGCTCGTCTGATAGAAGGGGGAATCCTTGCCTTAAGGGTCTACTGACGAGCTTTAATCTAGTAGATCGGTTTCGAATGGATGAGCCGAGCATTCCACAGTGGACGTGGAGTAACAATGACGGCTCACGCAGATCGTATATAGATAGGGTATTTGTTAAAGAACGAGATAGGAATAGCATTAGCTGTCCACAATTTTGTATTGTGCCTTACACGGATCACAAATTAGTGACGTGTGAGGTACATGTAGATAAATGCCATAGACAGGACCCGGATACTGGAAAATGAACAAGTCTATTTTGGCTTGTGAAGCTTTCCGTAACCGGATTATGGAATTAGTCCAGAGGCATTATGTGGAACCATCATTAATATAGATGGTGGATCGCCCTCAAAAGAGCCATCCGTTTGGAGTCCATTAGATTTAGCAACCAGCTAAGTTTAGATAGGACTAGAATAGAGGGCGATTTAGTTAAGAACTTAGACGAGGCAATGGGATCTGGCTGTGCATCTAGAGTGTTAGCAGAGAGAACGATCTTGTACCGTCACCTCAATGCCAAGCATGAAGGATGTAGAGTCAGAGCTAAGCTACGTGCAGTGAAACGAGAAGGTATTAATGTTGCCGGATGGGCACGTCGTGTGGAGAGTCAGAAGGGCAAAAAGTCCACTATTAAGTCTTTAACTGACGAACAGGGACGCAAAATCTATGGACAGGAGGAGATACAGAAGGTCTTTCAACAGCATTTCGCTCGGTTGTTTGGGGAGGGCGATCCACTCGAGCGAGGGGAGGACTTACAGAACTTCCTAGCTGGTGGGCCTCGGCTCTCGCCAAGCAGAGCGGAACGCTGTGAAGGACCGATTACTCCCGCGGAGGTAAGAGGGGTTTTGGCTGAATGCGCCCGGGAAAAGTCGCCGGGACTGGATGGTCTGCCCTATGAGTTTTATTGTTGTATGCCGGACTTGTTCGGGGACATACTGGCAAGCGTCTACGCAAACTGGCAACAGAATGGGAGGATTCCCAGTTCTGTGAGCCGGGGAGTTGTGACGCTGATCCAGAAAGACCCGAGCAAGGGGGATAATATTAGTAATTATAGGCCCATAACTCTACTTAATGTAGAGTTAAAGATTTTGGCCAAGGTGTTAGCAGAAAGGTTGAAGGTCGTCATGGAAAAACTTGTCGGAAAGGCACAGACATGTGCAATCCCAGGCAGGTCGATCGAAGATAATCTTCACCTTCTACGCTACACTATAGACAGGTTTGGGCAATTAGCCGGCAAAGGAGGGGCATTGGTCCATTTAGACCAAAGTAAGCATTTGATAGGGTAGATCATCAGTACCTGGCGACGGTTCTCGAGGTGGGCTGGCTAGTCCTGACTTTCGCGGGTGGATATCAGCTATGTACAGCGGTATCAAGTCCACAGTCCAGATAAACGGTTACTAACGGAACCGTTTTCGATTAAGCGTTCAGTTCGTCAAGGATGTCCCTTGTCCCCTCTCCTGTACGTTTTGGCTCTTGAGCCATTGCTGCGGAAGTTGGAGACGGTGAGATGCAATCCTAATGAAATCGGATGCGGTAAGTCTGTTTCTGCGTATGCGGATGACGTCACCTTCATCGTGTCCAACGAAGCACAACTAACTCGTGTAGAAGGTGCTCTCCGAAGATACGAAGCGGTGGCTGGGGCAAAGTTAACAAGGACAAGTCCACTGGTTTGCGCCTCGGCACCTGGAGGAACAAGCCGATATCGTCCAGTGTTGTTGGACACTGGACAGATGGTCCTGTTAAATTGCTTGGAGTTTGGTTTGGTTCAGACTCCCAGACGGAGAAAAATTGGCGAGGTAGTGACCAAGGTCGAAGCCATAGTTCGGGAGTGGTTCGGAAGGCATCTTTCCTTGAAAGGGAGGGCGGAGGTGGTACAGGTGTTTATAGCATCTGTAATCACCTATCGCCTGACTGTCGTGCCTTGCCCCGATTTGTGGCTAAGCAAGTTGGATCGACTCCTTTTCCGCTTTTTGTGGAAGGGAGGAAAGCCACTTGTAAGGCGCTCCGTGTGTTGCCAGGAACCACTAAAGGGTGGGCTGGGGATGCCTTGGTTAATGATGCGCAGGCATGCGCTGAGACTGAGACATCTCTGGTTTCACCTGGAAGGTGATAAGGTGTGGAGTCCGCTGGCAGATAATTTCTTCCCGCAACCGGACTCTATGGAGAGATTTAAACCGGTTTCATTAAAAGACGGAACCTGACTTTATGGCAGAAAGAGTGCCGACAGGCACTCTGGCTGATCCACAAGATAGGCAAAGCCGGCTGCGGAATACCACCTCGACATTTATAGAAGGATGGTAGAGGCAAAAAATGACGACGTCCTAAGAGGGGCTCTGGGGTTCGATGAGGATCAACTATCCGACCTGTTTAAGAAGACTTTCAAGCCGGGGTATTTGGACAATTACCAAAAATCCCTGACTTGGCAGTGCTATAGGAATGCTCTACCTGTTCGCGATAAGTTATATAGGCATGGAATGTCAGTGCCACCGACATGTCCAAGATGTGGGTTGGACGATGAAACCGTCCAGCACGCTTTTGTACATTGTCAGGAGCTGTCAGGCTTAATAAGTTACGTAGAACACGTGTTGTCGCATCTGGGACGAGTACAGCTATCGGCTGGTTCTATAATAAAGATGATACCGCCAGCTGGACTCTCAAAGGAAGGTGAGGCTTGTTTTCACTGTACGGTGGCAGTACTGAAAGAGTGTGTGTGGAGAACTAGATTGGAAGGTTTGGTGTCAGGAACCTTTGTCTCTGGATATGGTATGTTAAAATACTTCAGATACCATCTAAAGAGCAAGATGGATTTAGAGAAGAGGACCTGACACAGAAAAAGTATGTGAATCGATGGAAGGATGTGATAAAAAAGGTGGGTGGAGTAACCCTGCTTGGTCATCATGAAGGGAGAAAATAGTCTCTGGGCTCTTAGGCTGTCGGGTAAGAATCCTGACTGTGATATACCTAGCTGGCCAAAATCATTTTTATTTTAAAAAAAAGGAGAAATAAAGTCTAGTATCATAATCAATAATCAACATATGTAAATATCAAACGAACAACGTAAACTTTTGTAATTATGTTTTGTATGTAATGTACTATCTCTGTAAGATTTTTATAATCATAATAAAGATTTAAGAAGCGACACCTACTGGTTTGGCTACGCTGCATTGAAAAGGGGCAATACCCCGAAACGCGTCTGTAGCTGCCGGCCAAGTAGTGTGGAGCGACTGACCTCCCTTGTTCAAAGGTTATATGGATACAGTTTGTGTATCAAATAGCTAACTTAAGCGATGGCCTCATGGAGCTAATAAGCGGTCAGCTTTATTCTTATTTTTATAAGAATGCCATATAGTATGGCGATAACTAAATTATATATAGTTTATATATATATATATATATATATATAGTTTTATATATATAATATATATATAGTTATATATATATATATAGTTATATATATAGTTTTTATATATATATATGTTATAATATAGTTATACATATATATATATATAGTTATATATATGTATATATATATATATAGTTATATATATAGATATATATATATATATAGTTATATATATTATATTATTATATATATATTTATATATATATTTATATATATATATATATATATAAATATAATATATTTATATATAATATTTATATATAATATATATATAATATATTATTCTATATATTATATATATATATATATATATATATAGATATATATATATATATATTTATATATTATATATATATATATATATATATAGTTTATATATAATATATATATAATATATATATATATTATAAGTTATATATATATATATATATAATATATTATATGATTGATTGATTGATTGATGATTCTAGTTTCAGCTTATGAGCTGTGGCCATGCTGGGGCACCGCCATTTGGTGTTGCTACTTGGTTTCACTTCATGGAGGCTTTCTAGCAACTGCTATTTGGTGCATGAGAGAGTTCGATGCAGCTGCCCTCATCTGCCCCTCCTGCCGTGAAGTTGGTTCATCTGGGACACCTGACAGGAAGAGATCCAGCTTCATTTTAAAGACATCTGTATCCACCCCATGCAGGTCTCTCAGGTTCTTCGGGAGGATATTGAAGAGCTGTGGGCCTCGGAAGCCCAGGCTATCACAGAATCTTGTCCTACATCTTGATGGCAGGTTTGGAGTCCTAGGCACCACGCAGTGGCGCCCAGTTCTGGCATTTGCGTAACTCTCGATGCCAAAGTTCAGGACACTTCCCTCCAGGATCTTCCAGATGTATATTATGGCATATCTTTCCCGCCTACGCTCCAGGGAATATAATTTTAATCTCTTGAGTCTTTCCCAGTAGCTTACATTCTGCATAGAGGCTATCTTCTTTGTGTAGCTTCGTTGGATCGCCTCAAGTTCTGTGATCAACTTGACACTGGATGGTGACCATAGCTGAGAGCATAGTCAAAGTGGCTTAGGACAAGTGTCTTCCAGAGGACCATCATGGTTTCTTGTTCTCTTGTTCTAAAGGTTCTAAGAATCCATCCAGCTAGCCGTCTACATTTCATTGTCAGTTTAGCAACATGTACATGAAAGGTCGCGTCATCACTCATGTGAACCCAGGTCAACCACGCACAACTGATTGTGCCTCTGGGATTGCAATCCCTCCGGTCCAGTGTATTCATTGGGTATTGCTTCAGTTTTGCATGCTGATAGTATAAAGCTTGAAACTTTCCAGCATTGAACTGCATGCTATTCTTTTCAGCCCACTGTATATTTCGTCCAGCTCACATTGCAGGTGTTTAGTGTCCTCAGGGTTCTGTATTGCCTGTGAAACTTTTGTATCATCTGCATAGCTTGTGATCGTGGCTCTCTGCGTGGCTGAGGGCATGTCTGAGAGGGCCATTATGAACAGTAGTGGTCCCAGAACAGTGCCCTGCGGAACACCGCTCACTATTTGTGTGTTAATGGAGGTGGCCCCATTGCTACTACCACCTGACTTCTATCCTTCAGAAAGTCATGAAGCCATTCTCCCAGTTTTCCAACTATGTTGAGATCACGCAGTTTGTGACATATCATTCCATGATCGACTTTATCAAAGGCCTTTGCAAAGTCGAGATATATCACTTCCACATTTGAGTGGTTGAGCAGCCGTTTCAGCACCCAGTCATAGTGTTGTAGGAGCTGAGTTAAACAGCTTCTCCCTGGTCGGAAACCATGTTGGGTGTCGGGCAGCAAGTCATTCTCTTCAAGGAAGGTGATCAGCTTCCTTCTGACTATTCGTTCCATGACCTTGCTGATGTGTGAGGTCAGAGAGATAGGTCTATAGTTCTTGGCTTCCGCTCTGCTACCTCAAAAAATCAAAAAATCATATAAAACTATGTATATATATAAAACTATATATATATATATATATAATATAGTTATATATATATAGTTTCATATATATATATAGTATATATATATATATATATATATATATATATATATATATATGTTTTATATATATACATAGTTTTATATGATTTTTGATTTTTTTTTGATTTTTCCAGTTTCAGCTTATGAGCTGTGGCCATGCTGGGGCACCGCCATTTGGTGTTGCTACTTGGTCTCACTTCATGAAGGCTTTCTAGCAACTGCTATTTGGTGCATGAGAGAGTTCGATGCAGCTGCCCTCATCTGCCCCTCCTGCCGTGAAGTTGGTTCATCTGGGACACCTGACAGGAAGAGATCCAGCTTCATTTTAAAGACATCTGTATCCACCCCATGCAGGTCTCTCAGGTTCTTCGGGAGGATATTGAAGAGCTGTGGGCCTCGGAAGCCCAGGCTATCACAGAATCTTGTCCTACATCTTGATGGCAAGTTTGGAGTCCTAGGCACCACGCAGTGGCGCCCAGTTCTGGCATTTGCGTAACTCTCGATGCCAAAGTTCAGGACACTTGCCTCCAGGATCTTCCAGATGTATATTATGGCATATCTTTCCCGCCTACGCTCCAGGGAATATAATTTTAATTTCCTGAGTCTTTCCCAGTAGCTTACATTCTGCATAAAGGCTATCTTCTTCGTGTAGCTACGTTGGATCGCCTCGAGCTCTGTGATCAACTTGACACTGGATGGTGACCATAACTGAGAGCAGTAGTCAAAGTGGCTTAGGACAAGTGTCTTCCAGAGGACCATCATGGTTCTTGTTCTCTTGTTCTAAAGGTCTGAGGATCCATCCGGCCAGTCGTCTACATTTCATTGCCCATTTAGCAACATGTACACGAAGGTCGCGTCATCACTCATGTAAATACCTAGGTCACGCACTGATTGTGCCTCTGGGATTGCTATTCCCCGGGTCCAGTGTATTCATTGGTATTGCATTTAGTTTTGCATGCTGATAGTATAGAGCTTGAAACTTTTCAGCATTGAACTGCATGCTATTCTTTTCGGCCCACTTGTATATTTTGTCAGCTCACATTGCAGGTGTTTAGTGTCCTCAGGGTTCTGTATTGCCTGTGAAACTTTTGTATCATCTGCATAACTTGTGATCGTGGCTCTCTGCGTGGCTGAGGGCATGTCTGAGAGGGCCATTATGAACAGTAGTGGTCCAAGAACAGTGCCCTGCGAACACCACCGCTCACTATTTGCGTGTTAATGGCCACTACAACCTGACTTCTATCTTTCAGTAAGTCATGAAGCCATTCTCCCAGTTTTCAACTATGTTGAGATCACGCAGTTTGTGACATATCATTCCATGATCGACTTTATCAAAGGCCTTGCAAAGTCGAGATATATGACTT
>NW_021836621.1:0-23345 GCF_006345805.1 Octopus sinensis | reverse complement strand
ATCCTCTTCTAAAAGCAGCTCAGGGGCCAGCTTTTGGTGTGAAATTAGGTGATAGATTTAGTCTGCAACATAGGGTGGCCACAATGGGATTTGAACTCAGTTCATAAAGAACCACATTACCTACTGGAAGGCATCGTGTCCAGTATTTAATTCTACCACCTCAAACTAGTATTTAAGTTATTGACCCCTGCATAATAAAAGTCAAAGTTGACCATGCCAGAATTTGAACCCAGAACACAAAGTGTCAGTACTAATACCATTCTAGCGACTCTACTAATTGAAATGTTTTAAACTGATTTTTTTATTTCAATATTAAACTTTGTATATAAATGGAATTGTTCTGGTGATTTCATTTCTATTTTATATCTTGAAGCAAACAAGATTGCTTAAATATAATCTTCTTAACACCAAATACACACACACACACACACACCACGTGTGTGTGTGTGCGTGTTTATGTCTTCGTAAGAGTATATGAATGTATAAACATGGGTTTACTTATGTTTGATTGTACATCTGATTTTGTATGCTAGCATGGGTTTGATGAATATATTATTGTAGCATTCTTTAACGGACAAACAGCCTTCCTATTGCTCACCCAAAACCATTTTGCAAGAACAAAAGTTCTTATTTCCCATGTCTTCCAAGGTGGGGGTGATTGGTTGACAGATGTTTCTGCTTGGAGCAATTTAAAACAGATTGCAAACATAAACAATTGTGCAGACACCTACACGCACACACACTCAGCTCGAGTTCACTGCTTCCTGTAGCAGAAACAGCTAGAAGCTAATGAAGGTGTCTACGTAACTCTTGTTCTTTTGTCATTTATTAATTCATTTCTATAAACATACATATGTACATACACAAATATTTATACATGGGTATATGAAGGTATATTCATATAATTGCACATGTGCGTTTATGTATGTGTATGTGTATGTATACATAAATATATATATATATATATGTGTGTGTGTGTGTGTGTGTGTGTGTGTGTGTGTATATTAACAAAGTAAAAAGGTCCAACCGATCGTGGCTGCTGCCAGCCTCCCCTGGCACGTAAAAAGCACACACTACACACATGGAGTGGTTGGCGTTAGGAAGGGCATCCACCTGTAGAAACACTGCCAGATCAGACTGGAGCCTGGCGCAGCCTCCTGGCTTCCGAGACCCCAGTCGAACCATCCAACCCATGCTAGCATGGAAAACGGACATTAAACGGTGATGATGATGATGATGATGATTTATCACACTAGTTTTTGGGAGGTATATTCCCAGACCTCCAAAGAACCAGATTGATGAGTGTCAACACATGAAACTCTCAGATCTTGAGTCACTCTGTTCGTTCTGCTCAATAATAATAAAAAATACAATACACATATACTTATATGTCAAGTTCTATTTTTCCCATTTGCACCTGTATATATATAGTCAACACCTTCAGCCCTTTCGCTACCCTCTCATATTTACCACACCCCTATCACTCACCCCTCTAATACACATAACTTATCATTCACTTCCAACATCACACATCCTTCATATCTCCCATGTCACTGTCACCTGTGTCTCTACTGCCACGCCCCTATCACCCCTACCTCTATCTTTCATCTCTCAATCACTCTCTCTTCTTCTTTTTACTCTACTATCTTACTGCTGTGACAAAGATTGGCAGAAAATCTCTTCTCTTCACCATTCTTCCAATGAAACTAGGGATGTTACTGGACCTACTGGGTCTCTCCCCAACACTCAGCCACTCCTTTTCATATATTTATTACCCTAGATCTCTCACCCATCCAAGGTATATGTCAAACCCAGAGATTGAGGGGAACCTTTAGTTTTGTCAAGGACATGGTGATCGTCTCTAGTGACGGTGCCATAAGATGCACCCAGTGCCATTGTGCAGTGGTTGGTGTCAGGAAGAGCATCCAGCTGTAGAAAGAAAACCAGAAAATGTAACTTCAGGCAAGATATTGTCTGAACCATCCAAATCATTCCAGCATGGAAAGTGGGGGTAAAATGATGATCATACATACAGATGTATGGATGTATAAATATACATATGAGCATATTTTTTTGTGTATATATTATACATATTCATTCTATCATATATAGCCTTATCCAGCATTTCCCCAAAAATATGTTGTTGTTTAGTCCATGAATATTCAAAGAGCTGACATCCTGAAGAAGGTCACTTTTACTTTTCATTCCTCCTGGGGTCAATAGAGTAACAGATTATTTCATAGACCAAGGAGGGTGTGGAGGATCATTCTGATGATGATGAGTCACCAGAATGTCATTAAACACCCCCACCAATATTTCCTAATCCACTTCATTAAACCCCCAATACTTCATAATAAACTACACCAAGTTATAACTCCTCACCTAACACAAAACAAAGCACACTTCACCTGCCAAACCCCTTTTTCATACAAATACATCTTTTCATTGCTACCCAAACATTGTCCCTTATATTAAAGACTAGCAGTATCGCCGGCGTTGCTCGGGTTTGTTCGACCCGCTGGAATTGTAATTTTGAAAAGTAGTAAAATTTGTGTGAACATTTTTCTGGTCGAAATACACCGAAAAGTGGCGACACAGCAGTGAAAAAATCGTAAAAAATAGGGATTTTCATAGAAAAAAGCATCTTTTGATGTAAATAATTTTTGGTGTTAAGATGGTCCGATTTGAATTTTATGTTCTACGGAAGGAAGAGCAACCCTTCTTCTACCATACTCTCAATTTTGGTCAACTTGCGCCGCAGGGTCTCGGAGGAGATAGTGTTAGTTGAAGGTTACCATTCTAGGTGCCTGAGTAACAACCTCGCGGATTTACAGATAAATGAATTAATTACTATTTTACAGAATAAAATTAAATAATTCTTGAAAATTAATTAATATTAATATTTTTTGAACAAAGTAAATAATTTTAAAACTTAAATGATAATTTTTTTTACACAAACGCGAACGGGGAAAAGGGGGTGGCGAATTCGATTTACATACCTAAATTTTTTCTTTTTCATGACATTGTAGCAAAATAGTAGTGAATTATATAAATACCAGCAGTACATTTTTTTTCTGGGGTATTTTTTTTCAACCTCGTCACATATTTGCCCCTTTCAATTTAAACAAAGTCTTAATTAAGCAATTACGGCAGCTTAGCAATGGTTTCAATACAGGCGTGACATCTGTATCTCAATTGTTCAAAACCCTTCGAATTTTTTCGCACGTGATGATATCATAGTGAAAACTTTCAATTACGCGCGCTTAGAAGTACGCTCGCAAATTAATACTACCACAAATTTTGAAGTTCGCGCTCCGCTTGTGTGTGTGTGCGTGCTTTAGGTGTACGTAGGCATGTGTTTTTTTTGTGTGTGTGTCACTGAAGCCATACATACATATATACATACATAACCTCTCTCTCTCTTTTCTCTCTCAGTCACTCACTACAAAAAGTGAATAAAAAAAGTTCAGTTATTTCTGTCTTTCACTCTGTCTGTCTCTTTACACACACTAACAAAAGCACTTCACTTACACACCACACTTTCTGTGTCGCACAACCCATCAAACACACACACACACACACACACACTCACGCACGCACACATGTACATCAATGCTTTCGGAGTGAAATGTTAAAATATTGAGTTTTCTCGAATTTTGTCTTAATTGGGGGAAATTGAAAGAAATATATTATGGCATGACCGAATGGAGTACTTTGAAAAATCTTAGGTAAACTCTAATTGAAGAAATTGTGTGAGGAGTAAATCGTTATGTATTTATTTGTTTCTGTTTGCTGTGTTTTTTTTTTATTTTTTGAGTAGTGGTTTAAATACTTTCAGTTTAGTCTTCCTCAAATCACTCTGTCGCTATTTACTTTCATTTTATTCGTTGCACACTGTGTGTGTGCGTGTGCGTGTGGTGTAAACCACATAAGAAAAGCATTTGACATACACACCAGAATGTGAGTTTTCTGTAAATTTTGCTTAATTGGAGTTTAAATTTTAAAAACCGGACCTGGCATTACCCGATGCATTCTACTCTTAAAAATGCTAGGTAAATTGTAATTGAAGAAATCCTATATTGTAGATTTCTATAAGATACAAAGGGAGGCAGATAAAATCTGCCTTTTATAATAAGAGATAATTAAGATGAACCTACTTTTCATTAATTGGGCTTATTCATTAACCAATCTTCATTATCTCAATCAGCAACAAATAATAACGATCCTCTCAACATACTGTCTATCAGTGTGATTATATGAAAGCCCATCTTTGGATAAGCTTTCCGAGTTAATCAATGTTGTGTATGATAATTGTGTGGATTATATTGAAATGTCGAGAGGTTTACAGCATTTGTCAGGTTAAGAACAGTTTCATCTCCAGCTTTATTGGTATCTGTGAATCCAGGTAAATATGATGAAACCAAGCCAACCAT
This sequence comes from Octopus sinensis, assembly GCF_006345805.1. Taxonomy (NCBI): domain Eukaryota; kingdom Metazoa; phylum Mollusca; class Cephalopoda; order Octopoda; family Octopodidae; genus Octopus; species Octopus sinensis. Next base: position 18,912 of record NW_021836621.1, on the reverse strand, counting down.
GACTGTCACATGATTTCCAGTGCATATAATTATTAATAATACTTATATTCCTGATTTGTAGGGACGTCGTATATCATTATGCAACCATAAATTCCTGGAAAATATATTAAATCGTTTTAGAAGTCAACACCACATTCTACTTTGTTAGCAGTGTTTTTCACATTATTCTATTGATATTCCATAAAAATTATAGTTGGCTCTGATTTTTTGCTAAAACGTTTCCTATCGAGATGTCAGATGTAAACAAACAATGAGAACAAACAACAGATGTTTTTCTCTTTGATCTCATTATTTGTTTCCGTCTGACATTTCGATATGAAATCTTGTAGCAGGAAATCAGTCCTGGTTATAATTTCTACCGATAATATCTGTAGAAATAACCTCAACAAAATATTTATATCCTTCTTACTACAAAACTTTCCACCATCACTTATATTCAGTCAATAAAGATAATGGTGTATTTATATTTTCAAGTTTTATTTCTAATGATTATTCCATTGAAAACAGTTTAAATGTTTAACTTCACTGTCAAATAAACAATTTGGTTAATATATTTAATGAAATATGCGTTTTCCTTGAAATTCTTTGAATGAATCGAGTAAATATTATTTTATCAAAAGCTTTTCACAAAACTAATAAAGTTTTCATTTTATTTCAGCTTTGCTTTAAAAATTAGTGAATTTTGAAGAGATAAATTGTATTCGAAAGGAAGAAAACAAAATCCACAGAAAATAATATATTTAACAGAAAAAGATAATAATTCTATATTCATAAAATGGAGAAGATTAATGAAGAAAAAAAAATGTTGGCTCTCAATCCTGCCACAGTCTGTGATACAACGCCAATTCATAAGGAAACTACACCAATTCTTCCCCAAATTTACATACACAAAACACAAAGAAAACAGAAGAACAGGAAAGAAAAGACACAAAGAAATCTGAGAACAGGAAAAGTCCATGTTACCAAGTTTCCTTCATATTGTGACATGTTACCGAACACTAATCAAAACAGACCACATCAAAACGTTTATAGATTATGTAAAAAATAAATGTAATCACATGAACTCTCTGGTTTTAATGGATCTCGAATTTTACGTAATGTCAAACGTAAAATGCCAAGATTTCTGGAATTTGCAAAACAAAATTATGATTTTGTTCACCAAAACCTTGATTGGTTTCAACAAAGACTCTTTGACATTATGTCACCTGTAACCCATACAACCACAAGACCATTGAACCACCAAAAGTAACCACAAAATTTCGGCCTCTTCAGCCAGTTGTGACTAGAGAAGCAAAGATTGAAGAATCTGGTGAAGACTTAAGCAACCCCATATCCAATATTGTTGTCATACAAGGGGGAATTGTAACATATTCCCACCCCTGCATGACAATATGTTGTGTAACAAGAGACGGCAACAGAAACGATGTTCGTTGCTCATCTTCTGTTACTGATTTTACCAGAATCAGTGAAGATACAGTCCTGGCCACCCTCCCCTTCAAAAAAATGATTCTTATTATCAACCCTTTAAGTTTTAAAATCAAAAGAATTCAGCTAGGATTAATCTTGGTTTCTTATTTGGAACATTCTACGCTTATAGGTGTAGAACTGTTTGGTAAAACCATATCCTCATTGATTGGGAAGATAATAGAATTATCACTCATTTATTGGCAAAGAGATACCTGCAGATATTGCTGTTGGTCCACAAGGTAACCTGTTAATAGCATTTGCTAATATTAACAGAGTTACCTGTTATGATGTGGATGGCCAGCAGATATTTGAGGTAGAGACCCATTCTCTGGATCTCCCAACCAGCATCACTGTGTACCAAAACCATTTTTATGTCCTCCAGGGACATATTATTTATCGGATTTCAGGTAAGGGTGGTGTGTCAAAGAGGGAAATTGGAATGAAATGTCGGTATTTTTGCGTTTGCTCAGATACTATTTTCTTGACTGATTATTTTGGGGTTCTGCATAATATAGGGACAACTAAAGATTTTTGGTTCAAGTCGTCTTACAGCAACCAGCTATGTACACCCAGTCTGATCAACCATATATATATTGAGGATTTCTATAATGTCAAAAATATTCTTCTATGTCAACATCTTTCATATTAATACTCTACGGGAATAAGAAAGCTATATTACTCTCTGATATTGAGGGAAAAAATAGCCAAAATTATATAACTTTTAATTCTTCACCTTCTGCACTTTGTAGAATAAATGCAAACAGATTCCTGGTCTTTTATTGTGAAATGAAAGGGTTTCAGTATATCACCTGTCCTGAACTAAGAAAAGGCCCTTTAATAAAGGTGAAAACTGGTTACATGAAAATATGTCATATTGTATCAAATAAGTGTTTAGCTGTGACCACCACTGAAAACAAAAGCGAGGTCCATATCCTCTTGATCAATGAAGATAAAGTTGACATTGCAGAAAGAATATCTCTGAGACATCATAATGTCAGCATTGCTGCAACTCCAATTAATTTTGTAGTCGTAGATGGAAACGAAAATAAAATGGTATTTTATTCCACATGTGGTGAAGAACTTTTTCAAAAATACCTTCCATTCTATGGCTACCCTCATCACATCTACTCTGATAATGTTTATTTCTATGTCCTCTTCAGGAGACACTCTATTCTCAGATGTTACGATCTATATGGAGAAATGAAATGGCAGTGGGAACTGCCTTTCCCTGTTCACCCTCACATTGCTGTTTTCCAAGGAACTCTTTATGTCCCGGACACTCAACTCAACAGGGTTCTTCTTTACAAGAATCATGACCAGTCGTCTGGCTGTTGTTTACACACGAAAAATCCTTACATCAGAAATCTAAATCTACGACTCAAAGAAAAGGAGAAAGACCAAAAACTTGTCATTGGCGAAATATGTAATCTGTCCAATGGACAGTTGGTGGTGTCTGACATCAACCATGATTGCTTGTTATACATATCTAATGAAGGAGAAATTGTGTCCAGATTATCTCTGCCGTCTACAGCCACAGATATATGTCGATGGGATTCTAATCATATAGGGGTCACATTACCCCTACAGAAACAATTAAGGGTCATCGGAAACCTATCAAAGGCACTGAGAAGTGTATCATTAAGGCAGCCTTATGTACGGGTGTGTAAGATGGGTGAAGGTGAAATTGTTTGTTATTGTGATAAACCATCACATTTAGACATTTTGGCCATCAATTATTATAATCAAGTTGCAGTAATTAAGACAATTAATATCCCTGTTTTTGTGAAATCATTATCAATAGACAAGAAAACAGAAAAGCTATTAATTGTTACTAGGGGAAAAGCTTTTCAGTACAACACTAGAATAGGTGGTGGTGGTCATGGTGGTCGTCAGATGGTCCCCAGTGTTTTAATGTCCCAAGTGAAACATCCCCTCAGTCTGCAAGGTGGATCTATTGACCAAACGTCTGTTTATCTGATAGACAGAAGCCGTATGTTTGCTATAACTGATCATAATTTGGTGGTTAATGATCTCGTTACTAATAATCAACTTAATTATTACATCGACCTGGTGGATGTATTTCCCAGAAACATTTCTCTCAGTGAAATGTTGTCTTCCACTTTATATCTACAGGACCTGACAGTTTCTGATAAAGCCAGACATATTCCTCTCCCTAAACATTTGGGAGACAAAGAACCAGTGGTAATTAATCATATGTTAATTACTGAAAATAACTTGATTGCAGGATGGGACATGGAGAATGGAAACATTAAGATATTCACATTTGATGGTCACCTTCTGGATTCAATCAAAGTGAATGTTTATGAACATATTAAAATGTGTCGATGGCAGTCAAACACACTGGTCATTATAAATTTGGATTGTTTTTATGCTGAATCCGAACTGTTGACATTAAAAGTGGAATTTCCATTGTCGTTGGTAATTTACCAAACAAGAAGAAAATATCATTGTGTGGCTTCTTTATCAAATAATCAACTGGTTTGTAGTAATTTGGGAGATGCATGTCATTTGTATTTTGTTGATATTGATGAAATACATTCGAGTGTGAAGGAAATAAAACAAATAAAGATACCTGAACCATTAATATTGAGAAGAGAAGATGGAAATTATTCTGATGAAATCAAGCATATTAAAGTTACTGATGAAGATGTCATCATTGTCTTAAACGAAAGATTCATCATTTTCTTCAACAGTGATGGTCAATATTTACATCCAATCAGACACTACATCGATTTTGATTATTTTGTTGATAACAAGATGACAACTGATGACAGTTTTTTGTACATTTATGGTGAGTGGAAGAAATATTTGCATTCATTTAGCTATAAAAACACTTTGTGTTTGACCCACAAGGGGGAATACAAGGGAATATTTTTAAATAAAAGAATTTATAAAGATGAAGTAGAATTCTGCAGTATAGACTGTAAAGGACCAAGATTTGTTGGAAGCCCCACAGCGGGATGGAGAGAGAATGAATTGTATGTTGAAGGGTTGTTTATGGTGAATCGAGACAGCTTCCCGGTTGCTCGTTTACAAACAGACAAATTTCCTGTTCAAGTAAAAGATTTCGATGTCTCTGAGGAAGGAAAGACAGTTGTGTGTGAAAAAGCCAATAATGGAAATGTTAAAATATTCAATGAAGACGGCCAGTTGCTATGTCACAGAAATGTTGCAAGTTTAGTTGGTGGTGTGTGTTTTACACAAGAATCACACATAATGGCCACGGTTCCGAAAAGGAAAGAAATATTTCAACTGAATGGAGAAGATTTGCAGACATCTCAAGTTTGGCCGAGTCTCATCCCTTATGGTGTAATATGGAGAAAAGTGGCGGGTATTTACTGGTGTGTACATAATGAATTGATTGAATGTCATTGCATAAAGATTGATGGGGACCAAGTGAACATTCTGGAATCTGTGTCGTCATTAAATCTTGATTCTGGTCTTCGTTTCCCTTCCATTACATCTGAAACGAACAAGGAAATATTCAGTAATGAATCAATTAATAAATTGGAATACAGAGGAGGAGATGGAGATGGAGGAGGAAGAAGAAGAGGTAAATCAGGTGAAATAATTGGTAAAGGTAGATTAAAGGTGAGATGTGGTAATTACATAGCGGAGATTAATAATTCAGGAATTGATGAAATATCACTGAGGAGACTTCCATATAGGACAGCAATGGTCCCTTTTTCCATTCCTGCATTCGAGGAACCTGTTGATTATGATTTGAGGGACATTAGGGACCGGAACAGTAAACTAATTAAGTTAGATGAGAATGTGAGTGTGTTGATATTTCGAGAAAGTGTCACATTAATCAGAACAACAACAACAACAACAGTGGACATACTTCAACATGAACAACAACAACGACCACCACTGGACATATGTCGGTGGACAGAGGAATGTTTCATTGTCGCCTTGGGAGAGAAATGAGGGTCTTCGACAGGGATCTCCGTCATTTAAAAACAATCAGAACTGAGAAATACTACAACAGAATTTATAAATAACGACAATCAACTCGTGTGTGGTGGTCATTATATTAGAGACATAACTCAAGAAGAGAGAGACAAGAAATACCAAAGAATATGGGAGAACAACAAGGATTACTATTATTGCAAAGACCCCAACATCTTTGACCCTTATTATGTGGATGTGGTTGATATCAAAGATGGGAAATGTAAAGATGAAGTGTGTCATGGGAAGATGAAGAGAAAAGGAAGGTTTGCGGGAGATGAAGGGGTGGATGGTGTGGGAGTCACATCTTTTGGTGATGTTGTTGTTGTGAGGAGGGAGATGAAGGAAGAGGACAAGCCTGTATGGTGGAAGATTTTTTGTGTTGTGGAATGGTTCAGGAAAAGTCTTTGGTGAGGAGGATAGGAACAAAAGCCACTATAACTTCTAATCTGCAATATTATATTCCAAGACGTCATTTAACCATAATTGGTGAATGTGTTTATATAACAGATAGAAGAAACAATATTTATGAAATACCTCAACATATTGAAGAGGAAATAACTGAAAATAATGAAATCCTGATTTATGAATATAATCCAAAATATTTACTCCTCAGAGAGGATGATAATGAAGTCTTTGAAGTTCTTGGTTTGGATGTTTCAGACAATTCTTTGATGGTTTTTGGAATTATTCCTGGACGTCAATCTTTTGCTTTCTTTTATTTTGACAAATAAATATTTCCAGAAATATTAAAATTCAATCTTCTTCTTCTTCTCTCTTCTTCTTCTTCTTCTTCTTCTTCTTCTTCCGCTTCCTCCTCTCCTTCTTCTTCTTCTTCTTCTTCTTCTTCTTCTTCTTCTTCTTCCGCTTCCTCCTCCTCCTCCTTCGTCTTCTTCTTCTTCTTCTTTATTTTATTATTATTATTATTGTAAATGGCTTCGCCTGGAATCGAACCTGCATTGCATACATTGCATTCTACACACTAACAATTAGTGTTGTAACATTCCTCAACACACTCTATTTGTGTGTGTGTGTGTATATTTATATATAGTATATGTACATGTGTTTATATATATATGCACATATTTAGGAATGTATGTATAGAAATAAGGCTATAAACATAAATATGAACTCCCTTTACAATATATATAATGAGGTGCTCTAGCATGGCCACATTCAATTCACTGAAACAAGTAAAAAAAGACTGTGTTAGAGTTCTGGGATAATTTTGCAGTTTCAGTAAAATGTGTATATACACGTGTGCGTATATGTGTGTGTGTCTGTATCTTCAAAACGTAGTGTAGATGAAACCATGGCGACTGAAAAAGGGGTTTTTTTCCTTGTGTTATTTGTCCTGTACTCTATTTTTTTTGTTGTTTAAGAAAAATGTCCAGTTCCTTTGGTTTGTGTCTATGTTTTCGTTTCTCATTTTGTTTGACGTTTTTTCGGTGTCCTGTACTCATATATGCATGTATATATACATGTAGAGGTAGGTGCGTACATATATGTATATATATATGCATATGTTTTATTTTTTAATATATTATATATATAAATATATATATATATATATATATATATATATATATATATATATATATTATATATATATATATATACATATATATATATTTGTATGTATGTATGTATGTATGTATGTATGTAGTGAATCTTGCATGTATGAAGTGGATTCGATCCACCATAGCCAAAATTAAATTAATGCTGCTACAGAACTTTTCCCACGGTGGAACAATGGTTTTTCTCCTACAGCAGTTTTTACATTTTCCAGATGCCTTTAGCTAGGCCGAAATAATGTCTTCAACACTTGACCCTTTCTAACCTCTTCTACTTCACCAAAAGCTAGAATAGATAACAAGACCACAAACTAAATCTATTGTTCTCAATGATATATCTATCCTCTGGATAGTTATAAAAGCAAGAACATCCCAAGCAAAAATCAGTTAGTCACCAATCGCTGACGACTCAACGAGGTCTGGCTGACCAACCTTGCTCAGAGGGAGAAAGCAACTTCAGACAACATCCCACACTCTCTCTCTCTCTCTCTCACTAACTCGAATTCTGTTCTCTTACAACATCATTCTATCTGTCTCCACAATGACTACTAAACAATGAAGAGAACCCAAACTCAAACATTCTACCGCATGTAACTTTCGCATGCCTTTGGATGTACCAAAACCTGCCCTTCGAGGCAAGGTATTGTAACATAACTGTAAATAAATACTTTCTTAAAACTTCATGCATTGTTCATCTTACACATTTTACAACTTTCCGTTAAATATTTATAAATATTAAATATGTATGACTCCAAAATATCATAATATTGTTTGCAAATTCAATATCAGACCGTTACAATTATCACCTCGGGGTCACCATTAGTTTTAAACATTGTATGGATTCAATGGGGTCCGTCTGAGTAAAATAGTAGTTAAAGGGGTCCATAGATAAAGAAATGGTTGAGAACCCCTGATTTGAAAGGTATTTCTATAAAATTTCATTGAAAATACCCATTTTCATGAAAGCTGTGAAGGGGGAAAAATGTCATGGAAGTGTTGTTAAAAGTATCCATTTTCCTGGAAGTTATGAGGAAACAAAGTCGATGGGGTATACATCTGTAGTTATACCCCAAAGTCAGTGGGACATAATTCTGTTCTTATGCCGAAATATTTATAAAAGTGAATGTATATAAAATTGTGTAGAAATGTGTTTGTATATATATATATATATATATGTTTGTATATGAATTATACATTCTATATGATTAAGTTTAAAAAAGAAATGTCACAAGATATTAGAATATTTAATGCATTGGATAATTTCCGACTCTATTGTATAGGATTGACGATACATTATATAGACATAAATATATAACACAAAATTATATACACAGGAAAGTAGAATATTATATATGCATGCATATTTATATATAAACTCAGATATATATATACACCTGCAGACATATACATATAATTATACATTATTATACACAGCCTTCTTGCACACACATAAACATTCAGTCCCACTGCGTGGCACCTTGGGTAAGTGTTTTCTACTATAGCCTGGGGCCGACCAAAGCCTTCCGAGTGGATTTGGTAGATGGAAACTGAAAGAAGCGCGTTGTATATATATGTGTGTGTGTATGTTTGCGTTTGGCCCCGAACATCGCTTGACAATGGATGTTAGTGTGTTTATGCTCCCATAACTTAGCGATTCGGCAAAAGTCACCGATACAATAAGTATTAGGATTAAATCCGAGGTCAGTGTGTTCGTCTAGAGGTTGTGCTCCAGCATGGCCGCAGTCAACTGACTGAAACAGGTAAAAGAAAAAAAAAAGAATACCTTATGATCCACATAGAGAAATGGCAACGGGAGGAATGAAATCCACCTGCTTAAGGACATCTGAGGATATTTCTGGTCTGGCATCACACAAACTGCCCAGTCTGGAGTCTCAGCATTTTCCCGTTCTAGTGTGTCTGTCCGTTGCCTAGCAACAACAATTTGAATCAAGTAAAATAAAAGGCGGGAAATCCGAGCCTAAAAAATCTGTCTAAATAATTTATTTGCAATAAAACAGACATTGTCAGCATTTTTAAAAATTAAATAATTTTAAGTGATATGAGATATGTCACAATTAAGTCATAATTAGGAATTATAATTAATTTGGACGTGAAAAAAAAAGGTAAAACTTGATATGGACGAAAGACGAGTGAAGTAAACTAATAACTGCTGATATATATATATATATACCCATCATTCTAACTATACAACATACATTTACATATATATTGTTTATATATCAGGGCATTACCATACATAAATGCTTCACACTACGAGGGATTATTAAAGTCAAACTACAATAATAATAACATTATATGTATATATATATATATATATACCCACCATTCTAACAATACAACATACATTTACATATATATATATATATATATATATATATATATATATATATACATGTGTTTATATATCAGGGCTTTACCATACATAAATGCTTCACACTACAAGGGACTATTAAAGTCAAACTATCATAATAAACACATTATATGTGTGTGTATATATATATATATATATATATATATATATATATATACACACGTGTTTGTGTGCTCCACAAATGTATAGGTACAGCTGTTCCTGTGTGGTAAGAAGTTTGCTTTCCAACCACAGGGTTCTGTGTTCAGTCCTACTGCATGGCACCTAGGGCAATTCTCTTCCATTTTGACCTCGGGCCTTGTAAGTGGACCTTGTCAGATGGAAACTGAAGTGAGCCCATCAGACATAAATATATATATATATAGATATATATATATAGATTCATGTGCGTGTAGGTGTGCCTGTCTGTCGGTCTGCCTAACTCCCACCCTCGCCATAACTTGACAACCGATGGTGGTGTGTTTACATCCCTGTAATTTCATTCAATAAAAAAGACTGCCAGAATATGTACTAAGCTTTCAAAGAGTAAGCCCTGGAGTCGATTTGTTCGGCTAAAGCCCTTGAAGGCATTGCTCCAGCATGACCACAGTCCCATTGCTGAAACAAGTAAAAGAATAAAAGAGTGTTTATATATCTATACAGATGGATAGATAGATAGATAGATAGATAGATAGATAGATAGATAGATAGATAGATAGATAGAGAATATGATGATACTGTGGTGATCCTGCATGGCCGTGACCTTTACACTAGAGGTCAATACTACATATGTATATGTGTGTGTGTGTGTGTGTGTGTGTGTGTGTGTGTGTGTGTGTGGTGTGTGTGTGTGTGTATGGATATTCTTTTAGTCTTTTATTTGTTTTAGTCACTTGACAGTGGCCATGTTGGAGCACCACCTTCAGTCAGGCATATCATCCCCAGGACTTATTCATTGTAAGCCTTGTACTCATTCTGTCAGTTACTGTTGCCGAACCACAAAGTTACAGGGATGTAAACACACCAACATCGGTTGTCAAGCAATGGTGTGGACAACCACAGACAAACAAATATATACATACAGTGGTGGGGAAATAAATATTCGTAAACGTCATAATTCTTTATTTATTTAATTTCTAATGAACATAAATGGGATATACCAATACTATATTTGCATTCACTTGCATAAACTAAGAATATGCAAAAGAAACTAATAAATTATAGTAACTAAGGAGTTTATATACAATTATAAATATTTAGGGGTGAAAAAAGTATTCGTACAAAATAAATTTATAATTTTCTATGCCACAAAATACGGTTAAAATAATTTTATTTTTACTAGAACTTTCTCGTTTGTTCCAATAATCTTATCAGTTGTCATTTCTAAGTGTGAAAACACTAGCTTCTTCATTCAACATTGAGACAATATAAAGTAGTATCGTAATAATGGCAAAAAGTAAAGAACTCACAAATTCAGTGAAAAACTTAATTATTGAACGGTGGAAAAGAGGTAAAAGTTACAGGAAAATATCAGAGACCCTTTGTATTCCACTTTCTACCATATTTTCATTTATTCAAATATAAAAAAATCGGGAACTGTTGAAAACAGAATAAGATCCGGTGCACCATGCAAGATTTCCCATAGATCTTTAAGAAAAATGAAGTGAAGAATTGGAAAAAACTCAATGATCACCAGAAAGGAGTTGCAAGAAGACTTGTTAGCTTCAGAGACTAGTGTTACACTAAGAACAATCAGCAATGAACTTCATAGGAATGAACTGAAATCATGCTCTCCTAGAAAAAATCCACTGTTGACTAAAAGGCATAGAGATGCCCGTTTAAAATTTGTTTATGAACATAAAGATAAATCTGATACATTCTGGGAAAATGTTCTATGGACAGATGAGTCGAAAATTGAATTGTTTGGACGAAATTCGCGTAGCCATGTTCGGAGGAAAGATAGTACCACCTATTCGCCGAAAAACACAATTCCTACCGTAAAGTTTGGAGGTGGCAACATCATGGTGTGGGGGTGTTTCTCTGCAAATATTTATTTCCACACCCCACTGTATATACAAGTTTCTTTCAGTTTCCGTCTACCATATCCACTCACAGGGATCTGGTTGGACTAAGGCTACAAAATAAGACACTTGCCCAAAGCGCCTCTCAGTGGGACTGAACCTGGGACCATGTAGTTGGGACGCAGGCTTCTTATCACACAGCTACACTAGTGTCTATATGTATATATAAGCAAACATCAGTCTATATAGATATACATACATATATCTATCTATCTGTGTCTATCTACATATATATATATCAATCTGTCTATCTATCTATGTATCTATATATATATATATATATTATATATATATGTCTACATATATAAATATATATATTTTTATAGAAAAACAAAAGACAAAACCGGGTGTATGATCAACAAGCAAGTGTATTAGTTTGATACTCGGAAAACTAGTAAAAGTGCTTCATGTTTCGAGCCTACGCTCTTCAACGGAAAGGAATAAGACAAAATACATCAAGAAAGAATGAAAACACCGTTTAGAGTTCAGAGCTCCATCATCGTGTGTGTTTGTGTGTTTGCATGTGTGTGTGTGTGTATGTATGTATGTGTGTGTGTGTATGTATTAGATTTTGCTTATAATAAATTGTATTAAAGGGTACATCTCCATTCTCTTGTCTTCATTTGAATGATTATAAACCATGGTTTATATGTAAACCTATCATTTTCCCTAAACATATTAGGTATTTAACCAGTAACTTCTTGAATGGTGCCATCCCTTAACTAAGGCGAAATCCACCTCTAATCGAACTTATGAATATATGAAAACATCCAAGATTGTATTCTGATAGGAAAAAAGAAAACACCCAAAGGTGCTGTGTCACCTTTTTAATCAGTGAACGGAAAAAAATAGAATAAATAAATTTATTTTTAATAAATTCAAAATAACACAATGATTGTGATGGTGATGATGATGAAGATGATAATGCTGTTGTTGTTGTGGTGGTGGTGGTGTTGGTGTAAGTATTTGCATCCAGACTGAAGAAAGTGAAAATTATGCTGAACAATGCATATTCATTAGAAAAACCAGTTTCTAAGGGTTTTAAAAACAAAACCCTTGAGATGACCCTGAATCTGTAAATGAATGTGTTATCAGTTTGCAAAGAGGTTTCAATTATATTTATTTTTGTCTAAAGGCAGCTTAGCCATTGTGACACAAAAGCAGATTGTTAGATGTTGAGAGGGAGGGAGGGGAAACGAAATCAAAAGAACAACAAGGATCAAATGATTTCAGAGGGATTATTTGAAGAGAGAGAGAGAGAGAGAGAGAGAGAGAGAGAGAGTGAAAGAGAAAAAGAGAGAGAAAGTGAGAGAGAGAGGAAAGAATGAGGTGGTGTACAGGAAAACAAAAACAATACACAAAGCATTATATTTTTAATAAATGACAGCTGAAACTAATGAATAAGATGATGATGATGATGAGAGTGGGGTTTTTTTTTGTGGTGGCGGTGGTGGTGGGGATGTGAATACTTGCATTTTGGGGACCAATGTGTAAACAAAACCCTTGAGTTGTTGAGTAAATGTAAATGAATGCTTTATCAGTTGGAAACAACTGGAATTATTTCAAAATGGATTTTGAGATCTTAAGAGGGAGGAAGTGAAAATCAAATCCAAATAACAACAGGAGTGTCTTTGTGATAAGAGGCTTGCTTCCCAACTACATGGTTCCAGGTTCAGTCCCACCGTGTGGCACCTTAAGCAAGTGTCATCTACTATAACCAAAGCTTTGTGAGTGGCTTTGGTAGACAGAAACAGAAAGAAGTCCATCCTGAATATATGAGTGTGTGTTTGTGTATATATGTATATATGTATATATATATATATATATATATATATATATATATTGTTATATTTCGGAATGGTCATTTTGCCAGTTTAGCCAATAAAAACACACGCACTATGTATTTGGTGTTATTTTGCTTCAGTGATATTTATTTTTTACATTAATCTTAATCTTATTTCGGCCAAAGTTCTTTCGTCACACTCCTGTGACCGCATCAGTGGTCCTTTGTTTTCTTCTCACTTACTTGTGTCTCTCCTTACTAACGTCAGCCATTTTGTATTTCTATTGTATGTCTTCATTTGCGCATGCTTATATCTCTATGTGCGTCTATGTTTATTTAGTGTGTGTGTGGGGGGGATGCCTGTAATATTTGTATCTTCTGGTTATATACATTCTTGTAATTTGCATTTTGTTTTTGTTGTTGTTGCTTTTGTTCTAATTTTGTTCATGTGTTTACATCCACCCATTATTATCATTACATATGCTTGTATGTATGTATAACAACAATATTAGTAATAATAATAATAAATCTAATCGAAAAAAAAAAAATCTAATCGAAAAAAAAAATATATATATATATACATATACATACATATATACATAGATATATATATATATAGTTATTCATTTCTATTTGTTTATTTATCTGTGTATTTATTATGTTTTCGGGATCCACTATTGTCATATGTTGTGGTGTGCGCTATTGCTCCATTCTAGTTTTCTATTCAGGCTAGGTTTATTTTCTATTATATGTGTAGCTTCTGTAATTTGTCTAATTGTTGCATCTGTTCTATGTGTGGACAATATCTTAATCTCTATGTTATTGATTGATCCCCCGTGTTCCTGTTAGGCGTGTTGGTACAGAATCGATGAGCTTTTTCGATTAGATTTATTATTATTATTACTAATATTGTTGTTATACATACATACAAAAGGAAGAAAACAAAATCCACAGAAAAGAATATATTCAACAGAAAAAGATAATAATTCTATATTCATAAAATGGAGAAGATTAATGAAGAAAACAAAATGTTGGCTCTCAATCCTGCCACAGTCTGTGATACAACAGCAATTTATAAGGAAACTACACCAATTCTTCCCCAAATATTACATACACAAAACACAAAGAAAACAGAAGAACAGGAAAGAAAAGACACAAAGAAATCTAAAGAACAGGAAAAGTCCATGTTACCAAGTTTCCTTCATATTGTGACATGTTACCGAACACTAATCAAAACAGACCACATCAATACATTTATAGATTATGTAAAGGATAAATGTAATCACATGCACTCTCTGGGTTTAAATGGATCTTGAATTTTACGTAATATCAAACGTAAAATGCCAAGATTTCTGGAAATTGCAAGACAAAATAATGATTTTGTTCACCAAAACTTTGATTGGTTTCAACAAAGACTCTTTGACATTTATGTCACCTGTAACCCATACAACCACAAGACCATTGAACCACCAAAAGTAACCACAAAATTTCGGCCTCTTCAGCCAGTTGTGACCAGAGAAGCAAACATTGAGGAATCTGGAGAAGAATTTGAAGAAATCCCAATAATATCAAATATTGTCATCATAGAGGAGGGAGTGATGACATATTCCCACCATTGCAAGATAATAAGTTTAGTAACAAGAGACAGTGACAGAATTGATGTCCATTGTCCATCTTCTGTGACCAGTTTCACCAGAATCAGTGAAGACATGGTTCTGGCAACCCTCCCCTTCCAAGAAATGATTCTTATTATCAGCACCAAAACCTTTAAGATCAAAAGGATAAAGTTGGGGTTATATATGGTGAGTTACTTGGAAGATTCTACACTTATAGGTGTAGAAATGTTTGGTGAAACAGTTTACCAATTTGATTGGGAGGATAATACCATAAACTATCAATTTATTACCAAAGAAACACCTACAGATATTGCTGTAGGGGTCCAGAATATACTTGTAATTACATTCGCCAGCATCAACAGAGTAATCTGTTACAAACTGGATGGTCAACAGTTATGGGAGGTAGAGACCCATTCTCTGCACCTCCCAAGTAAAATCTCTCTGTACCAAAATTATTTCTATGTCCTCCAGGGACAAATAATTTATAGGATTTCAGCTAAAGGTGGTGTAACAAGGAGGGACATTGGCAGGAAATGCCGCTCTATTTCTGTTGGTAAAGATACCATTTTGGTAACAGATTATTGCGGCAAACCACATGGTATTCAAATGAATAAAGACTTTTGGCCCAAACTGTCATACAACCACCAGCTACATACCCCCAGTTTAAAAGACTATATTGATATTGAGGATTGCTACAACATTACTAATATTCTACCTATGTCTACATCTTCTATATTAATAATTTACAAAAACAAGAAAGCTAAATTATTCACTGATAACGGGGAAATAATTAACCAAAATAATTCAGTTTTCTTTGAGCTTCCTTCTTTCTGTTGTAGAATAAACGCAAACAGATTCCTGGTATTTTATTGTGAAATGAAAGGATTTCAGTATATCACCTGTCCTGAACTAAGAAAAGGCCCTTTAATGAAAGTCCATACTGATTACATGAAAATATGTCATATTGTATCAAATAAGTGTCTGGCTGTGACCACCACTGAAAACAAAAGCGAGATCCATATCCTATTGATCAACAAAGATAAAGTTGACATTGCAGAAAGAATTTCTCTGGGACATTATAATGTCAGCATTGCTGCAACTCCAATTAATTTTGTAGTCGTAGATGGAAACGAAAATAAAATGGTATTTTATTCCACATGTGGTGAAGAACTTTTTCAAAAATACCTTCCATTCTATGGCTACCCTCATCACATCTACTCTGATAATGTTTATTTCTATGTCCTCTTCAAGAGACACTCTATTCTCAGATGTTACGATCAATATGGAGAAATGAAATGGCAGTGGGAACTGCCTTTCCCTGTTCACCCTCACATTGCTGTTTTCCAAGGAACTCTTTATGTCCCGGACGCTCAACTCAACAGGGTTCTTCTTTACAAGTATCAAGGCCGGTTGTCTGGCTGTCGTTTACACACAAAAAATCCTTACATCAGAAATCTAAATCTACGACTCAAAGAAAAGGAGAAAGACCAAAAACTTGTCATTGGCGAAATATGTAATCTGTCCAATGGACAGTTGGTGGTGTCTGACATCAAGCATGATTACTTGTTGTACATTTCTGAAGAAGGAGACATTGTGTCCAGATTATCTCTGCCGTCTACAGCCACAGATATATATCGATGGGATTCAAATCATATAGGGGTCACATTACCCCTACAGAAACAATTAAGGGTCATCGGAAACCTATCAAAGACAGTGAGAAGTGTATCATTAAGGCAGCCTTATGTACAGGTGTGTAAGATGGGTGAAGGTGAAATTGTTTGTTATTGTGATAAACCATCACATTTAGATATTTTAGCCATCAATTATTATAATCAAGTTGAAGTAATTAAGACAATTAATATCCCTGTGTTTGTGAAATCATTATCAATAGACACAAAAACAGAAAAGCTATTAATTGTTACTAAGGAAAAAGCTTTCCAGTACAACACTAGAATAGGTGGTGGTGGTCATGTCGGTCGTCAGATGGTCCCCAGTGTTTTAATGTCCCAAGTGAAACGTCCCCTCAGTCTCCAAGGTGGATCTATTGACCAAACATCTGTTTATCTGATAGACAGAAGCCGTATGTTTGCCATAAACGATCAGAATTTGTTGGTCAATGATCTCGTTACTAATAATCAACTTAATTATTACATCGACCTGGTGGATGTATTTCCCAGAAACATTTCTCTCAGTGAAATGTTGTCTTCCACTTTATATCTACAGGACCTGACAGTTTCTGATAAAGCCAGACATATTCGTCTCCCTAAACATTTGGGAGACAAAGAACCAGTGGTAATTAATCATTTGTTAATTACTGAAAATAACTTGATTGCAGGATTTGACTGGGAGAATGGAAACATCAAGATATTCACATTTGATGGTCACCTTTTGGATTCAATCAAAGTGAATTTTTATACATGTAATAAAATGTGTCGATGGCAGTCAAACACACTGGTCATTATAAATTTGGATTGTTTTTATGCTGAATCCGAACTGTTGACATTAAAAGTGGAATTTCCATTGTCGTTGGTAATTTACCAAACAAGAAGAAAATATCATTGTGTGGCTTCTTTATCAAATAATCAACTGGTTTGTAGTAATTTGGGAGATGCATGTCATTTGTATTTTGTTGATATTGATGAAATACATTCGAGTGCGAAGGAAATAAAACAAATAGACATACCTGAACCATTAATAGAGAGAACAGAAGATGGAAATTATTTTGATGTCATCCATGATATTAAGGTTACTGCTGAAGATGTCATCATTGTCTTAAATGAAAGATTCATAATTTTCTTCAACAGTGATGGTCAATATTTACATCCAATCAGACACTACATCGATTTTGATTATTTTGTTGCAAGCAAGATGACAACTGATGACAGTTTTTTGTACATTTATGGTGAGTGGAAGAAATATTTGGGTCTGTTTAGATATAAAAACATTTTGTGTTGGACCCAAAAAGGGGAATACAAGAGAATATTTTTAAATCAAAGAATTTATAAAGATAAAGTAGAATTCTGCAATATAGAATGTAAAGGACCAAGGTTTGTTGGAAGCCCCACAGCGGGATGGAGAAAGAATGAATTGTATGTTGAAGGGTTGTTTATGGTGAATCGAGACAGCTTCCCGGTTGCTCGTTTACAAACAGACGAATGTCCTGTTCAAGTGAAAGATTTTGATGTCTCTGAGGAAGGAAAGACAGTTGTGTGTGAAAAAGCCAATAATGGAAATTTTAAAATATTTGATAGAGATGGGGAGTTGCTATGTCATAGAGATGCTGGAAGTTTAGTTGGTGGTGTGTGTTTTACACAAGAATCACGCATAATGGCCACGGTTCCTAAAAGGAAAGAAATATTTCAACTGAATGGAGAAGATTTGCAGGCATCTCAAGTTTGGTCGAGTCTCATCCCTTATGGTATAATATGGAGAAAAGTGGCGGGTATTTACTGGTGTGTACATAATGAATTGATTGAATGTCATTGCATAAAGATTGATGGGGACCAAGTGAACATTCTGGAATCTGTGTTGTTATCAAATCTTGATTCTGGTCTTCGTTTCCCTTCCATTACATCTGAAACGAACAAGGAAATATTCAGTAATGAATTAATTAATAAATTGGAATACAGAGAAGGAGATGGAGATGGGGGAAGAAAAAGAAGAGGTAAATCAGGTGAAATAATTGGTAAAGATAGATTAAAGGTGAGATGTGGTAATTACATAGCAGAGATTAATAATTCAGGAATTGATAAAATATCAGTGAGGAGACTTCCATATAGGACAGCAATGGTCCCTTTTTCCATTCCTGCATTCGAGGAACCTGTTCATTATGATTATAGTGACATTAGGGACCGGAACAGTAAACTAATTAAGTTAGATGAGAATGTGAGTGTGTTGGTGTTTCGAGAAAGTGTCACAATCTTCAGGTGGACTTCCAATAATTCAGTGTCAATTTGACACTGAATTATTGGAAGTCCACCTGAAGATTGTCGATCAAGACAAGAAACGATTGTAGTGGCGGTTTTTTTGACTATTTATTAAAATTTTA